>NW_015544180.1:1738783-1740604 GCF_001515605.1 Sinocyclocheilus anshuiensis
GTGAAAGCCGATCCGGCGATCCACAGCGTGAAGTTGTTGTATTTCCTCAGCGACCAGCACGGATCAGCTCTAGGCATGACGAAGCAGATATCGTCCTCTTTTGGAAGGCCAAACAAAGTAGTTTCGCTTTCACAACGAAACGCACAGCGCCTTCACGGCATGGCGGCGGCGGCAACAACAATACTACAGCAAGAATAAAAGTTACGCCGCCTTTCTTTGCGTGAACATTTGGGCGGCGTTATGCAAATCTTCACACATTGTGACGTAGATATGTTGGGGGTGTGTTAGAACGAGCCGTTTTAGGTAGGCGTGGTTGACTCAACTTTTATAAAGAATATCTCTTTGGATTTGAGACTTTAGTCTTTGCAACTTTACAGATCTTCTTTATGCACCAAGAGCTTGTAACACTCCAAAGAGAAAGGAAAAAATTAAATTGCATCATATGACCCCTTTAAATGTTTAAAAGAACAGTTCACCCAAAAATGAAAATGTGCTGATTTACTCACCCTCAGGCTATTCAAGATGTAGATGAGTTTGTTTCTTCATCAGAACAGATTTGGAGAAATTTAGCATTTCTTCACTTTTTCACCATTTAATCCTCTGCAGTGAATGGGTGCCGTCAGAATGAGAGTCCAAACAGCTGATAAAAGCATCACAATCATCCACAAGTAATGCACATGACTCCAGTCCATTAATTAACGTCTTGAGAATTAAAAAGCTATAATTTTGAAAGAAAAAAAATCAATCGTTAAGACATTTTTACTTTAAACCATTGCTTCTAGCCAAAATAATCCACAATAATGCTTCCTCCAGTGAAAAAGTTGTTCACTGACATTTGTTTAGAACTGTTTTGGACCTTTTGCTTGTAAACTGTGCTTAATCTGTGCATACTTATTCAGATGAGATTACTACTTTTTCACTTGGGAAAGCAATATTTTGGAGGTTTATAGGCTTGTATTATAGCTGTAAACAATCGTTTAGAATTAAAACACCTTAATGATGGACAAACACACAGCTTTTTGCTTCACAAGACATTAATTGAAGACTGGAGACTGTATTACTTGTGGATTATTGTGATGTTTGCACCCATTCACTGCAGAGAGTGAGCAAGTGATGTAATGCTAAATTTCTCCAAATTTGTTCTGATGAAGAAACAAGCTCAAACATCTTTGATGGCCTGAGACTTCATGAAGAAACAAGTTTTTTCTGCATGTAGGTTGATAGACTACTAGGACTCTTCTTGCTTTCTTTTCTTTTTGCTTCCCATGGTTTCTCATTATTACATCACACTAATTTGTTTGATTTGTTTAAAATGGCCATTGACATTTTGTTGGCTGAATTTCTTGTCACATACAGTGGAGATCAAAATGAGAGACCAATCTATAAATACTTGATTTTTTTTCTGAAATATTGTTAATCTTCATCGCTCAAAATTTAAAGGAATATTAGCTGTGGGTATACTACTGTTATACTAACATTTTTGACACAATAAGAAAGGCATTTCAACAAAAACCTTTATTTTGTGGAAAACACAGTGATCAAAATTAGAGAACAATAACCACTTCTGCATGAAAGAAGATTACATCTAAAATGTTGGAGGGTTACAGCTGTCAAAATTTAGTAGTAAGTGTAGAGGCCACAGGACATCTCTAGTTTCTCACACTGCACTGGTGTGATCTTGGTCCACTCTTCTTTCAGTCTCTTCCACAGTTCGGTAATTGTAGTGGGTTCTTTAGCCATAACTTTAGGGCCTTTCGCACCGCGGGAACCTTTTCATAGTACCAGAACTAATTGTGGAACTACCCACTTTTTGGCGTTTTC
>NW_015544180.1:1741770-1742397 GCF_001515605.1 Sinocyclocheilus anshuiensis
GAGTTCTTGTCTTCAAGAAACTGCTTTACCCGTTTTGCAGTGTGACAGGAGTATTGTCTTGCATGAAAATTACAGGCTGATTGGAAGATGCTTGCAGGGAAGGCATGTTGCTGATGGAGGTTCTGATAAACATTAGCATTCATCCTGCCATGTACCTGTATAAGAGGCCCAACTCCTGCTGCACAAAACATCCCCCAAACCATGACACTTCCTCCACCTCCACCTTTCACTGACTTCTTTACGCACTCGTGGTTCAGTCTTTCCCCAGTTTGACACCAAACATAATGTTTCCCATCTGACCCGAATAAATTAAACTTGCTCTCATCAGTAAAGTGAACTTTTTACCAGTTCTCCTCTCTCCACACAACATGCTCCTCAGCAAAGGTGAGTCTAGCCTTTTGATTCTTTCTGCTCATGAGAGGCTTGGTCGCTGCAAACTGCGCTTTCAGTCCGACTTCTCTTAAACAGATCTTTACCCTATTCAGTGTTCAACTGGTGAGCAATTCCAGCTGCCGTGCTTAACCGATTCCCCAATGAGATTCTCAGCATTGTCCTGTCTTCTCGTGCATTTGTCTTATGTGGACGACCATCCTTTTTGGGGGACTTGAATTAATTGGTGTCATCGTA
>NW_015544180.1:1742761-1748716 GCF_001515605.1 Sinocyclocheilus anshuiensis
TTTGTTGCCAAGTATTTTCCAGATACTTTCAATATGGTTTAGATCGGGACTCTGGGTCAGCCATTTCATTATTTCAATGTTTTCAGCTTCAAGGAACTGCTTTACTTGTTTTGCAGTGTAACGGGAATGTGCAGTGTGAAAATTGCTGGCTGATTGTGAGATGCTTGCAGGGAAGGTACTGCATGTTGCTGAAAGAGGTTCTGATACACATTTGCATTAACCCTGCCATGTATCTGTATAAGAAGCCCAACTCCTGCTGCAGAAAACATCCCCCAAACCATGACACTTTCGTAAAGCTGCAATATTTGAGAAATCTCAGATTTGGAACGACCAGCTTCTCTTGCAGTGGCTGAAAGTGTCACTCTCTTTGGCCTTCATCTGGACCGCCTCCTGTCACAGGCTTTCAGTCATCTTAGAGCGGCCCGCCATCTTGCAATCTCAGTGAAAATTAGAGGAATATTTCCAGTTAATTAGGGTTTGTCATATAATTAAGGAAATTAGCACCAGGTGCCAGATTACCACCAATAACTTGGAGGTATCTGTAAGCGTGTTCTTTCTTCTTCTAAAAAGTTATTTTTCAGATATCTCATTTAAGTTTTTTATACTGTGCTTCAGAATACAATTAATTTATGAAATATGCTTAAAGAAACTGTTCTTCTACTCCTGTTAGGATCACTTTAAATAGTACTAAGCAGTGACCTTGAAATTTAGGAAGTTTTAGGTTGTTCTCTAATTTTGATCTCCACTGTATGTAGTGCCACTGACAACCACTTCTGAGTGAAACTGGATGTTCAATATGAGAAAAATCTAAGACCGGAATTGATTGGATTGTGAGAAGTGCACATTCTGTGCCAGAAATGAGCCAGAAGTGGCCTAGTTTTCATTATTCAGAATATATTATTTATATATTTTTTCTTTGTATTATCTGGTGAAAAATGAAAGGGGCATTTTCTGGTAGTTTTCGTGAGATACACCCAACCAATTAACTACCCATGAAATCAAACTGATAGGTTGTTAAACGTGTTGTGCAAGCCTCTGACCCTCAGCATTTCCCATTTAGTTTATAGAAATGTTGTTCCTGGATCAACAAGAATGTACACAGAAACAGTACGTAATGTGATGCATCATGAAATTTAACTCTCAACTCGTTCAGTATGCTGTACAGAGCATTGAATTAAGCTGAAATTTGATACTCCACGATAACAGAATAATGAAAGACTGGCAGATAGATATAAGACTTAGATTTAAGACTTCTTAAGAAGTCAGAAAGTTCAGGAAAAGATTATGAAAGCCTGACTCATCTTTATTGGGATGAGTCTTGAACTTGGATGTTTTGGACAGCAAAATAATATAAATATCAAAGGGAAGAACGTTATAAAGAGAACATTAAAATGAAATTCAGTTTGTTATTGCTATGCATTCTAGATGTTTAAAGGAGTTAAATAGGTAAGGAAAGATGCTAACGAAAAAAATAACAGTTAATAACAGTTTTCTTAGGAATAATAATAGTTCACGTGCTGTTAGGAACAGATTGTAAGATGAAGATTCTCTCTCTGTTTTTTTTTATCTCCATCAAACAAGTAACCATGAAACTGTTAAAGTGTTCGGCAAGCTTAAATATATTAATTGCACATAAAAACTCATTCTATGCAAAACTTCTAATACATGTGATGGACTTAATTTCTATAAATAAAGGATGACATATAAAAAAAACATATGAATGTTTACATGTTCATATATATATATATACACTATATATGTCCCTTTGAAGAAAAAGGCTTTTCTTATTCAAAATAAAAAAACCTTATTTACCTCAAAGTAATAACAGAGCTGTTGTTTTACTGGAAATGGAAACTGCGCCTGTTTCATAGGATGTCTCTCAAAAGTAAAGTGCGCATGTAATTTGCAGACACTGTTAAAACAGGAAGAGTTTGAGGAACCTGTCTCATTTTATGAGCTTTTTGGTCTGGAGGTTTGCAAACGAGTGCTGTCTTTGTCAATCAGCATGTACGAGAGAGACAGACCCACAGTGGGAGGACGGATTGTCCATTAGATTTTAACTGCTCCCACCTCAGAACTGCGACCTCAGCACAAAAAAAAAAAAAAAGATCCCTGACAGGTAACGTCAGCGCTGACATTGGCTTAGAAATTATGAGGCAGAAATTTCAGCTCCCTGAGAAGACGTAATTAATCTCAGAGGAACATTCAGCTGTGAAGATGGTGCGCCCACACAAGCTGTTCCTCCACGGGACCTCCTATAGCTACAGTATGCATACACCGCTGGACTGTGAACATTTCAGCACTGATAACTGCTTATCGCTTGATTGATAAACTGAGAACAATTGCTGACTAATTCAAAAGTTCAAACATTGTTGGTCAGACTTCAGTCTTGTTGATGACATGATTACTAATTAAAGCACTGAGCCACAAGGGGGGGAATGGTAAAGTGATTTCACCACGGGTAAGGGGTGTTCTTACAGAAGGTACAACATGAAAAGGAGAGCATGCACTCTTAACAATAAAGCTTTCAAAGGGGGGTTTTATGAAGATCCATTTTAGGTTCCCTAAAGAGCCCTTCAGTGACCAGTTTTTAAGGAACCTTTTTTTAGCATAAAGAACAATTCAATAATTTGAAGAACCTTTTTTTTTGTATAAAGAACCTTTTGTGCAAAGGAAGATTTATTTTTAAGAATGTAAATCACCCTTTACTGTGTTTTGTGTGTATTTTAGCATGGCTGAAATATTCCATTGACCAATACAAATCTAGGGCCGTGTCTAGGAACCAAAATCTAACATAAACAAACATGTTTTCCATTACATTATTATTTGGTGGATAGTTTGCATCCTCTAGTTTCATGTAAGAGAGGTCAAAGATTACTTTTAGATTGCTTTTGGCCTAAATTGTTTATAGACTATTGTTATTAAAAATAAAAACGGAAAGAAATGTATGACCATTAACCGACATCAAATATGTTATTAAATTAAATAATGAAATATTAACTTTTAGTCTCAGGGGGACTTCAAGTAAAGTCAAGTAAGTCAAAGTGGTTTGACTGACAAAACGTCCAGGAATCCTTGCATCACATGAACAAAAATTTAAAAAGAGAAAAAAGAATTAGGGGGCATCTATAAATGATGAATAATTTACTGCGTGAATTCATTGGGTGAATAATTTGTAATCATGTAATCCATAAAAAGTAAATGTAATCTGATTATGAACATTTAAAAACGTTATAATAATCTAATTACAAGCACTTAATGCTTGTTAATTTTGGAATCAAATAACGTAATTCAGATTACATGTTGTTGCACTGATGTTTGGAGCTGTTAATACAAAAATTGCTGGTTTATATCAAAGCAAATAAAACAAACAAACATAAATGAGTCAATAGATATCATATATTAAGAATATAGAGCTATAAAATGAATGTGGAGAAGCTCAGATTTTTTGATCTTGGCAGAATTTAATGAGAAATTTATTTGATGAGTTCATATTGAACTCTGACTTTAGATGACAAACTATAGAACCTGGGAACAGTTTGAGACATTATTAAGCCTCTTTTGAAATTCCAGATGAGATATGTTTGAGATTGCAGGGATCATTTTCTCAGGAGAAACATCCGAGGAGCAGATCCGTGTAATTGTATTGCTGTCTAGAAGAAACAATTGAAATATTAAAGAGATCTCGTTTACTTTGTCTTTCCTGCATGAAGAGCGCAGATGTCCTCATGCAGAGGAACCGGTGCGGTAGTCAGTGAAGTTTTGAATCGCTGTGGATAAAAAGCATCAGTTGACATGACAAGCAACTAATTAAGCAGCAAAATAAGACTCTATCAGAGTCTTTTCTGCAAGCTGAATGCAAATAGAGGCTTCGGTTTTCCCTCTACCGGCCCGAAACATACTCCATTTGCATTAGTGTACTTGGCTGCAGTAGGTGTTTGGCCCTGCAGTTTTATCAAAGACTTACACACTTGCTTACATCTGTCGAGAGATCAGATGTGGACACATGTTGCTCGGTATCTTGTAGCAGCAATGAGCCGGATCCACCGCAGAGTCCTTATGAGATAAGACAAGGGAAAATTAGAATGGCCTTATCATCACGTTCCCGCTCATCAGTGCTCAGAAACACAGCGTGTGCATGTGTGTGGTGTGGTCTCAAGGAAGATCACAGTGGTGGATTCAAAGTAGTTTAGCGCAACTCTACAGATCTGGGATCTTTGACCCAGCATCCCCAGAGACACGGATACAAGAGCGTTTAGACAGAAAATGAGCAATGGAAACTGATACTAGAACAACTTTAAAAAAATGCCTCACATCTTTTACAAGACTCAGATTTGAATACTGCTTGCTATACAGTATATAATGTAAATTACCTGTTAAATTAGAATGGGAAACATGCAATAATAAACACTTTATGGTAGCATGCTATAAATCGCAATAGTGGCAGTCCACTTTTTCAGAAACCTTGATTCTGGAAGTATTTCTCATTCATTTTTCCCATAGGGAAAAGAGTTATAAGCCATGAACTAAAACCAACCAGCTACGAGGTAAATCACAACATTACAAACTTTAATTTGAAGCAAAAATGTATTAGAAAATTGGACAAAAAGACAAAGATGACTGTGTATTTAATGACTTTAATGAGGGAATTAACTACAATCGAATGAAGCATTGTGAATGGCGAATTAAAAATGACAAATAAATGTAAAACTATTGATTTACAGATGGTTATATATATATATATATATATATATATGAACGCACCTGGCATCAGAATTACATCTTCCCAACTCATAAATACAAACTTCCCAGGAGGTCTTTTGAAGTAACCGTCAACACTGCAAAAATAATATGAGAAGTATGCCATTTTTAAGAACAGAGCAGCACTAGAGCTATTACTTTTACATGTAAATGTTGATATTTTGAGGTACTTGCCCTTGCAAAACGTGTCGCCATGATGCAATGTCATGCTGCCGTTTGCTAGGAGGTTGATTACTAGTCGAAGTCTTCAGGACTCCAGATATGCCTTAGGTCCCTCCTTCAAAGCAAGTCTGTGGGATTTGGTCAAACATATTATCACCCAACAAGCTGCATGCTGAAGATTAATAACGGGGATTAGAAGTTAGTTCAAATCTCTAACCCAACGTATGAGCAACAGCAATAGCAAACACATCTAATAACCAAAGTGTGTGAAAGCATCTTCAGAAGCCCCGCAGCGGACGGCCTGCCAAACCCGAGGAGCGTTTCTGCAGCGTTCGCTACATGAATCAATTACCATTTCTGTCTAAATGTCACAGATCTGGACACTAGAGGAGGCGGGTGAAGGGACACAGAGACCAAAACGGAGATCTAGGGAGCAAAGCAGTTCTGATCCCACAAGGAAAGAGGTTTGCAGTGTGCAAATGTTGAGCCCACACCGTTTCTTGTAACATCAGTGCGTCAAAGCTTCACCAAAACACGTCCCGGTCACGTTTCACTGCAAAATCAAACAAAAGAAACCAGATATTAGATGTCGCATGAGATATTTCGTTTATACAAACAAAACAGAAGTCTGCTATGCTTTAATGTTTCTATAATGTGTCCAGGGCTGGTTTCCTGTAAAACGAGAGTACAGTGTTGATCAGATATCAGTCTGATTTCTATCTCTGCATCTTGATCCTGATGTTTTGTGGCCGTTTGACTCTTGAGGGGTTGCTCATGAGTTGTTGTAGGTCAGTGATGACATTAAACCTTCCCAAAGCCGTCCGTTCTCCACCTTCCATCCCTCTCTCTCTTTTTAATAGCTCCTCTGCTGCTCATTTGGTATCTCTCTCATCAAAGCAATTTATCAAAAGTGCAAGCGCAGTGCTTCCTCTAATCAGCCCAATCAGGCATTAAGACCCCGCCATTCTCTCTCTCTCTCTCACACACACACACACACACACACACACACACACACACACACCGTTGTGTTTT
>NW_015544180.1:1749685-1750831 GCF_001515605.1 Sinocyclocheilus anshuiensis
ACACACACACACACACACACACACACACACAATCAGTTCGTTCCTGGCTTTCTGGATTCCTGCATCTGTCTTTCTCATCTCTGCTAAATGACACTTTTATAACAAGCTTTTAATTTCTTGTTTGAAACTAACTTGTGCTGTTGATGTCCAAATCATTTTAGAACATAAGAACAGCAAAATAAATAAATAAATGCTTTGGCAACTAACTGAAATAAGAGTAGTAAAAATAATAAAACTAAAACTGAAATCAATAAAAAGATAAATAGAAATATTAAAAACCTTAAACTAAAATTCTATAAAATATATATAAAAATAATAAATACAAATACAACTAAAAAATCTAACAAAAAATAATACAAATATTAACAAGTAATATCACTGTATATAAATAATACTAAAATAACACTGAAAAACACAACATCAATAACACGGACTCAACATAAAATCAGACAAACAGAACTAAATTAGATCTAAAGCAACACTAGTTTTGCATTTCGCCTTCTTACAACGTAACCTGCAATCAACATGTTTTTAAAGTCTTTAACAATCTACAAAACAGCATGAAAAAATGACATCTCATGTATTCACTCTGACCAGCTTCCCAATATTGGACCATTGCAAACCCGGATAGCTAATTTTCCATTCAGATGCTTTAAAGGAATAGTTCACCCAAAAATGGAAAAAAAAAAAAAAAGAAAGAAAATAATGTAACTGGTTTCTCATTAGACTGTGATTTGAATTCTGTGACAAAGATTTTCAGTTAAAAACAACCTAAAATGCATTTCATTTTAAAATATATGGTGCTTTTTGTTGTTATTTTGTCCTGTTTTGACAAATGGACACAACAATAGCATATAAATTTAGAACAACATAACAGTCAATAAATAATGTCAGATTTTTGTATGAACTGTTTTTTTTTAAAGTTTAGCCAGCAATGTTTCTATAGCGATATCCACCTCATTTTTAACTCAAGAGCAGAAGCAGGCAGTGTTTACTTGAATGTGCAAAATTTCTGGAAAAGTAAGAATGATTATCCTTTGACTAACTGCTAGTTGGTCAGACTAGTTCTTATGATACAGTCTTAAAGGGGTCCTATTATGCTCTTTTACAAAGTCTTGATTTTGTTTTGGGGGTGTACTAGAACAT
>NW_015544180.1:1751058-1769470 GCF_001515605.1 Sinocyclocheilus anshuiensis
AAAAAGTGAAAAAGCATAATAGGACCCCTTTAATATAATGGCTTGTTTCTGCAGCTGGCCTGTGGATGTTTTGTTTCCTAGGCTGAATTACATGATACCTCTTTTGACTGCTGTCACAGTTTTCACTGTTTACTTCTCGCTTCCTTGCAAGCAACCTTGTAAAATCGCCTTTCCGTGACGTTATTTGCAACACTTTCCCTGAGGAGGTCAAAGGGGTCATTCACACAGAATGTGTTTTTGCTTTTAAAAACACAAGATGCATAATGCAGGGCAGTGGAATGGGAAAAAAACACAATGTCTCAAGACGCATTTTTTAAAAGTTGAACTTCTTTTAACTTGAACGCCTTGTTTTTTATAATGCAGTGTCATGTGCGAAATGCTGCAAAAGATGCGAGTGCAATGGTCAAACACGTACATCTAGCACGTTTACATTAGAAAAACAGTCCTGTGCAAGAGCCTTTGGAGTTACTAAGCCCAGTTTACTTTAGTTTACAGTTTTCATGTATTATTAAATTATTGAAAAATACATAATTAGGATTCTATTTCTAGGATTTGCAAGACCAAATCCTATGATTAGGAATTTATTTATTTATTTTTTCATAGAACTGTGGTCCAGAGTTAGTTCTGCTCATTTTGAGGGAGATATTTTGGGATTTTGAACGTTGTGACAGGCAGAACAACTAACCTTAATTAAAAACACTGCATGAACAAACAGTCCATTGATTACCAATCACAGCTTAAATTACCACACACCTAAAGCCTGAAACATACACTAAGTCCATGAATGCAAATGCTTCCAGCTGTACAAGCTCTACACTCTGAATTGACACTTATAGCTCCATGAAGAACCGTTAATATCCATAAAACCTTTCCATTCCAAAAAAGGTTCTTTAAAGTGACAAAGGTTCCTTAGATTATTAAGATGTTCTTTAAAGGAATAGTTCAGCCAAAAATGAAAATAAATATGAAAATGTAGGCCTACTCACCCTCGGGCCATCCAAGATTAGGATGAGTTTGTGTCTTGAGATTTGTAGAAATGTAGCATTTCATCACTTGCTCACCAGTGGATCCTATGCAGTGAATGGGTGCCGTCAGAATGAGAGTCCAAACAGCTGATAAAAACATCACAATAATCCATACCACTCCAGTCCATCAATTAATATACTGAAGTGAAAAGCTGCGTGTTTGTAACAAATAAATTAAACATGATGGCATTTTGGACTGTTTTGGAGCTTAATCTGTGAATATTTCTTTCCTGATAGAGGATTCTTTTTTCTTTTTTTTTGGCAGGAAGCAAGTTAAACAGTTCAGTCTTTAATAAAAGACATTAATTGATTGATGGACTGGAGTGGAGTGGATTATTGTGATGTTTTTATCAGCTGTTTGGACTCTCATTCTGACGGCACCCATTCACTGCAGAGGATCCACTGGTGAGCAAGTGATGCAATGCTACATTTCTACAAATCTGATGAAGAAATAAACTCATCTTGGATGGCCCGAAGGTAGGTGAATTGGCTGAACTATTCCTTTAACCCTCTACGGTCAGCAAATTAGTTGCAGTTAGATTGTCTGTATGTACAACTGAACAATAATGCAACAGAAAATTTCAGCCTTCACTACTGGGTTTCTTTAACATCAAAGTAATGCAAAAATGCATTTATTTATAATGAGACTGTGCATAGAGTATGTTTCTGGTCTCTCATCTCTCTCTTCAGAACGCGCCAGTCATCGAGAGTAAAGCCAGAGCAGATTAATAGAAATAGAAGAGGTAGAAAAAGCTTTTGATTCGGCTCTGAGCTCAGAGTTCGGTTCTCCTGAGGTGTGAATTATGAAATACTCAGACCGTTTAAAAAAAAATAGGAGAGGTGAAGTCAGTACAGACACAGGAAAATTACCCACAATGCTCCGCTCTGCCCCAATTAACTAAGACAAATGGGCTGCATGTATTAGCCTGACACATCAAAATAGAGGGCACGCCACTCCGTGAACCGGGATGCCAGATCAGCTCCACAGCTGGTGAAAGTCAAGCAGGAATAGCGATTATTAGTCTGCAATCAGAGAGTTTCTGGAAAGCCGTGTTGACGGCGGTAAAGGAGAAACCAGAGACCCTTCAAAGCTTTGGAGACGGTCTTCTTCATCAGCCTCGGATGAAAGCCGCAGCGGCCTGACTGGCAGATGAAGAGGAGAATTAGAATCGGGTACAAAAAAAGAGTGAGAGAAAGGGGGAATGCTGCGAAAACGTCTAATGACTCTGGGGTCTTTGGAAGGTTATCAAGAGTGAAATATGAATTGATTAATTTCCAGCCAACGAAAGCTGAGTCAGAATCAAAACCAGAGAGACGAGGATAATGAAAAGAATAACAGACAAAATCTCAGTTTCTCTCCATCAGAAGTCACGTCTGAAGGGAAGCACGACAGACACACAGACAAATGAAGCACAGAACTAGAGGTCGGGTGCAACCACAAAAACTTTGAATATGGTAATATTAATATGGAGTGACTAAGAGAAACTTCACTATACTAATGCTACATTCACGCCATGATGAAATTACTGTAATTATTTGTTTCCAGCTTGAAAAAAAAAAAAGTAAATCAGTGAGCATCTATTGCAGAATATTGCTCATACTTTTTAAAATCATTAAAGAGCAGGTCATAAGGGTTTTTGAAAAATATCTCTTTTGCAGTTTATAACGTAACTATCCTTAAATTAAAACAATCTGCAAAGTTGTTAATCAAAAAAGTGCGTGATAAATAAAGATATTGTCTCTCAAAAGAGAGAGTCGATTCTGAATCGCCTTAACTAGTCGTCATATTTTCGAATATTTTGCCTGTTACCGATCTACGTCACTGGGTAACACATCTGCATAATCCCCGCCTGTCCGCGAAATACCAACAGAGTCTGACCTGCCCACAAACACTTCCGCTAGTTAGTGTGTTTACATCATGTTGAGAAGACGCTGTGTTCAAGGACACCACAGAAATACAATTCATGTCATTTTACCAAGGACTGCTTCTCTAATATTGGCTTTTATCTTCGTTGGCTTCTTCTATCCAAGCTCTCCGAAGCACAACCTGTAAATACGATTGATACGGTATGTGTACATTTTCAATTGAGTGCTCAAAATATCAAGTTTTTGTGCTAATATGTGATGTATACGTAGTGCAGCTTTAGGTTTCCAGGTAAAGCACGATATTCTGTCTTACTGAAGTAGTTCTGATAATTTGCTAATATTTCCACATAGTGAGGTAGATATGTGTTATGTGGTAGATATGTGATATGTGAGGCGTGTTAGAACGAGCCGTTTTAGGTAGGCGTGGCTGACTCTTAACTTTATAAAGAATATCTCTTTGGATTTGAGACTTTAGTCTTTGCAACTTCAGGGATCTTATCTATGCACAATCAGCTTGTAACACTCCAAAGAGAAAGGAAAACTTGAAATTGCATCATATGACCCCTTTAAGTGTTCACAGTTTAGCAGCTAAACTGCTAGCTGTGCGCATTCACTTGCATAAGTGTTTTTGTATTTTATGTCATTATTATAAGAACGGAATGGAACACTATATTATTGTTTTATGTAAGGTGCTTTGTCAATGGTAGCGCACGCTAACTTGCTCAAGGACTCCTCTGCGCCAATCACAACAGGCTTGATCAGCTGACCAATCAGAGCAGAGTAGGCTTATGGAAGGGAGGGGGTCGCTCCGAACTTGCTTGGAACGAACCGTTTAGAAATCATTGGCAAATGACTCTAATATTAAATGTATATTCTGAAAAAATTACAATGTTTTCTGACCTTAGATGCATTTAAACCTGTTGTAGGGGACTCCCAACACAATATTAGGACACTTTCAAATACCATATGACCTGCTCTTTAACCAAACAGCAGTTATTTTAGATATACTAGTTTTTATAAATATTTTTTTATTTTTCATTTTCATCGTAATTTTTGTTAAAATTGTGGTATTTTTTTAGTTTACATTTTTTAATGTCTATTTATTTTTTCACATAGTTCTAATTTTTATTTTAGTTTTAGTCCATCATGTTAAACTAAACAAATCACTAACCGTACATCAGTAATTATTTATTAATGTTTTTATATTTACCATTTTAATTTTAATTGTTGTTACAATTTTAGTAATTTTGTTGTTTTTTATTATTTTTCTAATATGTCTATTCTTTAAAAAAATTTTAAAAAAGTTTTTCTTATTTTTATTTCAGTTTTAGTTTTAGTTATTTTAGTACATCAATTTAAAATAAATGAAAAGGAGAAATGTTGGAAGCTAGCTGAAAACGTTTTTTTTTTTCAGTTAACTTTTTTTATTTGAAATATTTTTTTAATGGTTTTAGTTTTAGTTAACTTTAATAATTCTGCCCTCCAGTATATATTATAATAACTTGCGTGCATAACTCATCCTCCAGACATGAATGATACCACAAATAATGGGATTTGTTGAAGTGTGTGCCATTACTTTTCCTAGCAACCAAGGTTAGCTTAAGATAAAATGGGGCAACACTTACAGTATGAGCCATATCTAGGGAGCAGAATATCAGTTTTTATTGTTTTATTTTAAACTCACTTGAATATATACTAGGTCAAGCCTTATTTTGGTCCTCAAAAGTGTCCCATGTATGAGGTACAAAAAAAGGCAAAAAGCTGTCAATGGGGCAGAATCCCTTAAAAGGGTACACATTTACCTTATTTACCCCTAAAAGACGCATATTGATATCTTAACGGTTCATATTAGTACCTATAACGTACCTGAATGTCATATATTAGTACTTTTTAAAAGGTTAACACCACAGTGACAGCTTTTGTACTTTTTTCTCTGAGAGTGTACCTAAGAATGATTGAAACTGAGAATAAATGAAGTCTTATCTGACAGTGATATTGAACACTTTTGTTCTCTCTTTTCTTTCATCTGTCCCTCTTTTACTCTCATCATTCTGCCGGTCTGAATTGGGTCACATCTGCATGAGACTAAAGCTCTGTTCTCAACCCTGGTGAGCAATCTACACAGACAGCACTTACGCCATCATATCTGAAAAGAACAGCTAAAACCAACTTAAGGTCTCCTGGCCTGACCAGCTGACATGTGCCCAAAACCCCTTTAAAACCAGCAAACCAGATCAGCCTTACAAGAAACCAGCTAAAACATGTAAGCTGTGCTTTTACATTTTTAGCACACTTTATTAGCCACAGGCATCCTATATCATTTATTTTCTCTCATTGAGATATATATGGGATATATTCCTTTACTGGATATGCAATCCCACAATGCATTGCAAAATAAATTAATTAATATATAGTTTGTATATTTATGTATTAATATTTGATTAATCAATTAAAAATGAATCAGATACACACATTTTTAACTAATTAATTGTATATATTCAATTGATTATATACATTTGAAAATACATATATTTAATCGAAATAAAATAAATATTATATTTAGTCATATCAGAATCAGAAAGAGATTTATTGCCAGGTATGTTTACACATACGAGGAATTTGTTTTGGTAACATAAGCTTCCACAGCACAAGCAGATTACAGTGACAAGACACAGATAGTAAAAATAGAAGAAGTAAACAGAAAATAATAATATACAACAAATATTTAAAAAATACAGAATATACAAAATATACAATAGATGGTGATCTATTAGTATGACATACTGCTTATGCTACTTATGAATGAATGAATGAATGAATGAATGAATGAATGGAGATACTGCCTAATGCTATATGTAAAGCATATCTAATCTGTCACTTATGAGGTTATGATGCTGACTTAGAAGGCTGAATACTATGTTTTGGAAAACATCCTCTCTATCTCTTTGTGTTTTTCTGAATGGGAATCATCATCATCTCACCATAACCTCCCAACATTTTCCTTCCATGGGCCAGATGCATAAACTGCTTAGACTAGTCTTAAAAAGTTAGTCATCTAATTTTTTTTTTCTTCAAGACTGGTCATAACATTTTAAAATTCAATTACAAAAAGGTCTTATTGGAATCTCAGAAGTACGACCAATTACCTCTTGTCCACTGCTAGTATAGTGAAACTAGTTATTAAGTCTTAAAGGGGTCATCGGATGCCCATTTTCGATATGTTGATATGATTCTTTAGGGTCTTAATGAAAAGTCTATAACATACTTTGTTTAAAATTTCTCAATGGTAGTGTAAAAAAGACCCTTTTTACCCTGTCAAAATTAGCTCTGTTTTCAGCAAGCCATTCTAGTCCATGTCGCTTTAAATGCTAATGAGCTCTGCTGACCCCGCCCCTCTCTTCCGTGAGGTGACGAGCAGACTGTAAACTTCAGTTCCGAAACTTGCTAACTAGCACATTATTAGGAAAGGCTATTTGCAAAGATTCATAAAAAACCCTTATACTCACTTCTACTGTAGATGAAGCTCAATCACGAATGATTCGCGCGAACATAGACACGTTTAGGCAGATCGGCGATCGGCGCATTCCCTTCAAAACCAAAGTAACGTTAATCCTCTGCGTCTTCAGCGGCTCAGATGTCGGGAGTAAATGACGACTGCTATATTCATTATTACATCCAACAACAAAACACCTCAATCGCTTAATCGGAGACGTTCTTGCGACACAATGGCGGACTGATGACAGCTCACTCAGGGCGGGTCTTAAGGTAAGACGGCCTTGTCAATCAACTATCATGGGAGGGGCCTGTGCAGAACTACGTCACTCTGACAGGAATCTCAGAACAGCCGGATTTGAGAAAGGGGATTTTAAAATAGGGATTTTTATCATTATAGGACGGATGTGTACACACACTTCCAACACACATTTATGTTCAAACAACAACAAAAGTGAATTTTACATTCAATGACCCCTTTAAAAGTCTTAACTAGTTCCTGGTCTTAAAATAGTGGCTATGTTTATGCAACTAGCCCCAGGTCTTTGTTGGATATATATTCTTCATTTAGCTTTATTCTCTTTCTTTGTTCCCCCTCCTTT
The DNA here is from genome assembly GCF_001515605.1 of Sinocyclocheilus anshuiensis. Classification (NCBI taxonomy): domain Eukaryota; kingdom Metazoa; phylum Chordata; class Actinopteri; order Cypriniformes; family Cyprinidae; genus Sinocyclocheilus; species Sinocyclocheilus anshuiensis. The sequence goes on from NW_015544180.1 coordinate 1,758,044, forward strand.
CATGTAGATATTTCCATTTGGCCCAAAGCTCAGAGGAACGGCTCTAACCACCCGCAGTGGCCGCGAGAGCCCAGCCTTTCTTCCATTCCAGCAAACCAGCAGGGAGAAAGTGAGGGAGGATGAATAGGCATGGGGTCACGTCCCCCGATTGGACCCTCCATTCATCACGGGTGTCAGGATTGGCTGGCGCGGACGTCGAGAGCTGCCCGTCAATCTGGAGAGAGAGCGTCTGAAAGGGCAGATTTCTATCTCCTTTCATGCGTTAAAAATTCACTGTGGTTATCCTCAGGAGATACAGCCATAGACACAGACTAGATGAGATCGATACGGCCATTTAAAGAGAGAGTGTCAGTATCCCTGAAGAAGGAGGACGACATATACAAACACTGACAAATGATGCCAGCCACTCCATTTAGGCTACACACAACAGCCAACACGATCAGGAAGCGCTCTCGCTAATTACGCCTAATTGGGTTTTAATTGGGAAATGCTGAATTGCTTGCTTCAGATTTTAAATGCTCTCTGGATTTAAAAGCCCACAAGGGTTTCGTAACAACAATATGGTTTACTGAATCACACAGTCTCACAAGACAAACATACCTTCATTTTCAAGTGCACCACCGAAATATCATTAAATGGCCATTTTAACATTCGTTCAATGGATTTCTTGAAGTCCCGAATATTTTTGGGATGTTGTGATATTTTTGAAGGATGCAGAAGATGGAAGTACCTAGAATATAATCAGATACAGTCAAAAATAAATGTACTTGATTATTTTGTTCATAACGTAAATGTAAAAATCCAACCAAATCATGTAAAAAATAAATAAATAATCCAGCTTAAGTGCTATTGTGAAACAAAATGTTAAGGATGCACATTAAGCAATAATTGATTGCTTAATGTATGTATTTTGTGCTTCTCGTACCCTATATAATATATATAATTTACAGTTAACTAGAAATAGTAAAAATGCACAAGTGCATAATAAATGTACTAAAACGTCCTTAAACTACAATGAAAATCAATACTGACCGTATAAAATATAAAAGCTAATTAAAAAATATGAATAAACACCATAATAGAATATAAAGAATAAAACAGTTAAACATTGGCAATTCAAGCTTAAAAGGATATTTCACTAAAAAAAGAAATATTCTGTCATCATTTCTCATCCTCAAGTTGTTCCAAACCTGTATGAGTTTGTTTCTTCTGTTGAACATAAAAGACGACAATTTGAAGAATTATCAACCAAAATAGTTGCTGGTAGCCATTGACTTTCATAGTACGGGGGAAAAAAATAGTATGGAAGTCAATGGGGACCAGCAACTGTTTGGTTGCCAACATTCTTGGTTCCTAATTCCTAACTGACAAACAGAAAGTCTGGGCTCAAAGAAAATCAGAGACAAATATGGAGAGAGAGCGAGAGAGAGAGAGAGAGAAATGAGAGTTCTTTGTATTTTGTGAAATAAATAGATTTAGGAATGTCAAGGCCAGCAAAATATAAGACTCACCTGTGACGTCTTTTAGCTACACTTACACCAGCACAGTTAAAAATAAAAAATAATAAAAAACAAGCTGTTCTACAAATAAAAGATGTTTTTTTTATTTTTACATCAGTTAGTCTTCCCAGCAGGGTCATGCAAATTTAAAAACTTCTGAAATATTCATGAGCCTATGTATCCATCCATCCATTTATCCATCTATGTATCTAACCATCCAGCCATCCATCCTTAAAACAAAGTCCCTAAATTTTGAAATTTCGCAAATTCAACACACTTTTATTTTCTAGCTAAAACTGACACTTATTGCAGTTACATACATTTCAGTCCATTATTTCTGATTCAATTGAATTTGGAATTTAAAAGACATTCAATCAATTCTGAATTGAGTGCAATCCTGTCACCCAGATACATTCTGCCTGACATACATCAATCATTGTGCTCCACACCAGCAGAAAGAGACAGCAGCCTAGAAGATTGGGAAATATAATGCGCACGTGTGGAAAAGAACCACGATGAGATCAGGACTTTTATCCGTTTCCTCGTGCTTTGGCAGCTTGCATCAGACATCCTGACACAGCTGCTCTGGATCATGACAGTCCAATCACATCACTGACCCGGGTTCACTTCATCTCTCCTGCTCTCTTCTGTCTTCCTTTCTGCTCTCTCACCCCTTTGGAATCACTTTCATTTCAGAAAACCCAAGGAAACGCTCCGTGTGAATGAGGTGCGTAATATAAGGTTATAAGTCAGTAATGATGGAACAGCATTCATCTCAACAGTCCTTGAGCGGTTGTTGTTTTCAGTCACGTTTGCGTTCAGGACCCGGAAGGGTTTTGTGCAAATCAAGGGAGGAATATTCAATGGAAGTGAAGTGAAATATATTTGTAAATGAACGATGCAGCTATTAAACGCTGCTCGAGGTCAAAAGTTTGATTTCTTTTTTCTCACAATAAGCACAAAGTGTTTGTGTGTTTGAAGGGAAAGAGAAAGAAAGACAGAAAGAAAGATGTCAGACTACTTACAGGTAAACTAGACAGATGAAGTAGCAGTTTTAACCGAGATAAACATCTTCAAGAGGCTTTCTCAGTGTCCACAGATCAGTATCTGATGTGGAAGTTCAGTCTCAGGTAAGCTGTCATGGGTCGTCTGATGAACAGCACACAGAAACAGCAAGAGGCTCCCTGAAACGGCACGCTGAAACCTGATTTACCGACGTTACACAATATTTGGTAAGTTTACACATTCTGAGCATTTCTGAGGAGGAACTAGTCACTGCATTTGACAAAGTTTGCAAGGCTGAGTCTCTGAAAGCTATTTGAGTTCTGCTTGAGACACGCTGAGACTTTGCAGCATGTAAATGAGATATTCATGAGCCAAGGTTGGGTCCAATTCAGAATTTAAAGGGGTCATGAACTGAGAAATCAAGAAATCAAATGACATGTAAGAGGTCACTGTGCTATAAAAACATCCTGTAAGTTTCAGAACTCAAAACTTTCCCATTAGTCTAAAAACAGCTTATATTGAAGCCACTCGGCCAAAACGACGGGTTGTGGAATGTGCCGCTCTATGATGTAATAGTGTTGATAAACCCCGCCTCCACAGGAGAATATCAACGCCTGCTTCTACATCACTGCCTGTTTAGCCACGCCCACCGATTCTACATCACTGCCTGTTTAGCCCCGCCCACAGATTCACGCATGTAGTGTAAATAACGAGAGAGGCAAACACAGGGCTACACAGAAATCAAATGATAAAGATGCTCGAAGACAACAAGACCAGCATAGCAATCCCAGTCTTTGCATAGCCTTCCTTCTTATCCCAACATTAGGAAAGAGTGGATGAACTTTATTTTTAATGAAGTTTCAGACCACGTCAGTAAGAACTTGGTCCTTTGTTATCTTCATTTTACCGTTGAATAGTTTACAAAGAAGGCACAATTTGACGCAGGATTTTCAGAAAGACCTGTCTATCTATCTATCTATCTATCTATAATTTACTATATACACTGTAAATACACACACGGCAGATTAATTTTAACAGTAAAAATGCTGCGTTAAAAACTTGTTAATTGGCTAATGGTAAATAATCTTACTATATATGGTCAAAACTGTAATAGATACAGTAAAATTTACAATACAATTTGAAAACACATTTGGAATTGAAAAAGAACATGTCATCTAATAATTTACAGTAAAAAAAAAAAAGTGAAACTGAAACGTGAAACAGATTAATTATTTTATTTTATTTTTTTATATTGCTGCCATATGCTACCATATTTTTTACGGTAAAGTCCTGGCAACCACATCTGCCATTAGACTGCAAATTCCACAGTTTTGTTTGTTTATAGTATATCTTTGCTATTGAAAAGCTTCATATCATTGCTTTAAAAGGGTTTCATAAAGTGATGAAACTTCCCCTATTCTACATCATGTGATGGGACAGACATTCACAGCACCTTTCTCAGATCCTCCACCATTCCTCCTCCAGTTGAGAACTCACAGGTTAGTGAGAATAAAGCACCCTTAGCGCAGCACTAGTACCTTTCTTCATCTGGCTATTACCTCCAATTTACAGAAACAGGCCTCATGCACCATCTAGCTGAACTGATTTCATCCCCTCCTGTCTTTTACACTTAGTGCCTAATTGCTCCGCTCATGAGCTCCCGACTCAAGCCAACCTGCAGTTAGCATAGCTGTCCAGCCAATAACACCGCAGCCCGCCTCTCATTAATACCGAGTCCACGGAGAGGTGCACGACCATGCTAAAACTTCCACTTTCCACATCTTTCAGTGGTCCGTAGGCAAGGGAAAAACAACTTAATGAGTCTTAACCGAGCACCCAGCAGGACCATTTATAACCGTTATACAAGACGCTGCTTTCTGCTGTTAGCGATCGCGTTCTCGCTAATTTACTGCAGACGAGGAGAGGTCATTTATCTACTTTTAAGTCTCTGCAAATATGAATCAGCCCACCTTTTATACTCCCATCTGAGGGTTGGTATCTTGTGTGGGCTGATGTACGAGGCGCGAAATAAGCTTAGAATTCGTTCTGTGAATCAATCAGCATAGCCTTTGTTTTCTTTGAAAAGTGGTGTGGTGGCAATTTGAAAAAATAAATAAAAAGGGCTTGTGTGCAGAAAGGGAGTGTTTAATGTTAAGTTACAAGAAAAAAGAGAAGAATATCCAACAAGACTCTGTGAAACAAACACTTTGCAACTTTCTTGTTGCACAGAGAGCAAGAAAGCGAAGAACTGCAAAAGTTGTGACAGCTGATTCTTTTCATCAAGTCAGATGATTTGAATAAATGAATCAGTTAAAAAAATCCAGAATCATTGATTAAATCATTGATCACTGATGCATTGAGACAACACTCAAAAATGTGGAAAAACCAGATGGCTTGTTGCTGGTTCAATGTGGTCTCAAAAACATTGTCTTCAGGTTTGTTCTCAATAAATTCATTGGAAGAAGTAAAAACAGACATAAATGAGTCAATTAAAGCAATAAGCCCCGTGAAGCCGTGGTTTACAGTGAATGTATAACAGCTAAGGGGCATTGTTAGGCACGACGTGGAGTGCCTACAACCCCCTTAGCTGTTATAAATTCACTGTAAACCACGGCTTCACAGGGCTTATTGCATATGAAATAATTTCGTTAAAGTTTTCTTTTTTCATTTATTTATTTATTTTTATTTTATGGTTTGTTTGTTTTAGTTTTACTTAATCAAAATAACCCTGTACAGAGCTGTATAATTATTGTGGGTAGCAGCTCAGGTCATTTGATTTTGAGAAAATTTGATGAGAAATTTTTGACATATTAAGATCATATCAAACGTTGTGACATCTGATTCAATGATTTGGGAGAGATCTCAAAAATGTTCACATACTGAAATTAATAGTTGATATTTATTTCTCTGTTTCTGTACAATTTGAATTTGAATCAGTACAAACAAATAAAGAGCATTTTCAAAAGCATCACTTAAATATAAACACATGAAATACTACTACTACTTTGTGTGGGGTTGTCAAGTTTATTCTCATCTCACAAATCATTCTCACCCATAAACTGCATTCTCTCCATTCATGACTAACCAACCAAGACACACAGAGAGAACGAGAGAAAGCAGCAGAATTATAGACTTCCTTATGTCTTCAGTTCCCTCTTTCCATCTCTCTCCACCTTCACTTCACCGTTCAGTTTCCCTAAGCATCTCTTCTGCATCATTATCTGCTTTTGGCATCTCTTTTCTCTCACCCTCGCTCTCTCTCCATCTGTCTCTCTCTCTCTCTAAGAGAGAAGTCACAGTTGTCATGTGTGCCGTCTGGATCGATATGGAATCAGTGCTGTCAGCTCTTTTGTGTGTGAACAGTGACTGCCGGTTGTCCACAGCTGTGACACACAGTCTTATCAGTATCACTCCATTCACACTCTTACCAATATAAGAGCACATCTCAAACGTCACAAAACCTGGCATGTGCAGAGCCGTCGGAAATTCAGAGTAAGATGTTCTGAATGGAGAATGTTACCCTGATGGAAAAACCAGGTCAGTCTGGTTTTGCACCAGGTGAGATAGACTGATGCTGGTCTGTTGTGGTCTAATGTAACCCCTCTCCCTCGGGTCCCCATCGCCACACCTCGTTCTCGTTCCGAGTGGGTCTCGAACCCGGGTCTCCGGCATGGGAGGCGGACGCACTAACACAATTAAAGCAATAAGCCCCGTGAAGCCGTGGTTTACAGTGAATGTATAACAGCTAAGGGGCATTGTTAGGCACGACGTGGAGTGCCTACAACCCCCTTAGCTGTTATAAATTCACTGTAAACCACGGCTTCACAGGGCTTATTGCTTTTATAAAACGGCTATTCCATATACGTAGTAAGGTTTCACAAAACAAAACAGAGCAAATAAAGTGTAATGATATAAATAAAAACATTATTATTCCGCTAAACAATGTAGTTCCTCAGAAACAGTTGTGGTTGCAACAAAGTGGTTGCCGAGCAACACACAAATGTAAACAAAGGTGTATGTTTGTAGAGTAATTTACAACAGCTTCAAACTTGGCTCAACCAATCAGAATCAAGGACTGGAACTATCCGTTTTATAAATTCCATTCAGTAATAGTACAGAACCGTGAAATTATTGTGGAGAGCAGCTCAGATCATCTGACCTTGGGAGAATTTGACGAGAAACAATTGAGTCTGATTTTTAAAAAATCAAATCAGATTGTTTGTTTAAATGAATCAGTAAAATAAAATCATTGATTTCAGAGACATCACTCAAAAATAACAGAACAGAACTTACCCTGATGGAAAAACCAGGACCAGTTGCTGGTCCAACATGGTCTTACAGGCTGGTCTGCGAGGTAGAAATCAACTTTTTCTCAGGTTTTTCGCCAGAAATCCTTGTAAGAAATAAAAACAGACCCAAACGAGTCAATAGTTGTCATACAGTAACAGAGTCATTTTTAGCATCATTGAGATTTCTTCTTCTTCTTCTTCTTCTTAGGCCCGTTGCTCTTTCTTGGAGCACAGGTCATCGACGACTGCCCTCCAGCGTTATCATTGCGATTTAATAAATTAATAATTATAGTTTTTATTAATAGAAGAATCTTATTTTTTTTTCCATTTTCATTTTCATTTTAGTTAAAGTTTTAGTAATTCATTTCAGTAATTTAGCTTTTGTCATTCTTATTATCATTGTTTTTTTAAATACATACATATATATATAATATCGTTCATCAGCTGGAGAAAAATCGTTTTGAAAGTGATTCCAACGATATCGTTTCTCTTTGTCTTTATCGTTATAGTTGTGGTGTGGACTCTGCTATTCTTTAATATTGACAACGATTTTTAGAACTATATCTTTATAGTTATCGTTCTTGCTGTGAATGGGCCTTAACATTTCTTCTACTTACACAATTCATTCTATCCTAAAAATCTACTAGCATTCAAAAGTTTGGGGTCTGTAACAGTTTTAAATGTTTTAGAAAATGTCATTTATTTGATCATAACTATAGTAAACAATGTAATATTGTGAAACATTACTATTTAAAACAAGTGTTTTCTATTTGATTATATTTTTATGATGTTTTATGATGTTTTTGGTGTACAATAAATTGGTCCTGTCTGCATCCATGAAACAATCAGTCAGAACAGCTTGCAAATGCAAGGTGCAACTGCATAGTAACATCCTGGGAATCACCTAAAAAAAACGTAGCAACAGGAGAGCAAGCTGTTAAACCCATTTAAAATACTGCTAACATTACTCCAAAGACCCTGGCAAAAACATAAAACATACAAACACCAGCTTAGCAATGTCCTAGCAACAGCACAGCAACCATTCAAAATACTCAATCGACTGCATAGCAACCCAGCAACATGGTTTAGCAGCAACATGCTAAAACCGTTCAAAATACTACTAAAAATTACTCCAAAGGCACTAGAACCACATAGCAACATGCTGGCAAAAACCGGGAACACTCTAGCAATGGCATAGTACCATGCTAAAAGTCACTCAAAACACCTTAGCAACTGCATAACAACGCCTTAGCAACAGCACGACAACCATTCAAAATACTCTATCGACTGCATAACACTATGCTAAAAATTACATATCAACATGTTCAAAGTCACTCACAACACCTTAGCAACCACACAGCAACCATTCAAAATACTCAATCAACTGCATCCCTGTTGAAAAAACCAGCATATGCTGGTTAGATATGTTTTGACGCTGGGATGCTGGTTTAAGCTGGTCCTTTGCTGGTTTATGCTGGTCCTTTGCTGGTTTAAACTAGTCCTTTGTTGTTTTATGCAGGTCCTTTGCTGGTTTATGCTGGTCCTTTTGCTGGTTTATGCTGGTCATGTGCTGGCAAAGGACCAGCATAAACCAGCAAAGGACCAGCTTAAACCAGCATCCCAGCGTCAAAACATACCTAAGCAGCATATGCTGTTTTTTTCAACAGGGATAGCAGCATGACACAGAAAACCCTAACAACTGCACAGCAACGCACTTGCAAAAACCTGGAATACTCTAGCAACATGCTAAAAGTCACTCAAAACACCTTAGCAACTGCATAGCGATGCCTTAGCAACAGCACAGCAAACCTTCAGAATTATCCATCAACTGCATAGCAACATGCTAAAAATGACTCAATGACTCAAAAAACCCCAGAAACTTCGAGGAACACATCCCACAATAACCTAGTAACAGAAATTAGTCCTTTTAATCGGAAAGGACAGTAAAGTAAAAGTGAACAATACATGTTGTGGATTTATCTATCTAGCATCTAGATTTTCCAACAGGAAATGAATGTAGAGTTGAACTATATCAAACTAAATGCTTTCATAAGAGGAGAGTGAAACATCCAGAAGGCTGAGAGATGGAGAGCCGTACAATACTGAGCTGGAGCGGGTTTGAAGGAGAAAGGTAATATGTGGATCAGGGTATTCCTGTCAGCGTTTTAGCAGCAGGGCTAATTTTGGGGAGCTGAAGTTCTCCTCTTGCGTCTGTTGGACAGACCTGATTAATGCTGCTTTTCATCATTAAAGCCAGCGACAGATCCAGGACAGACACACTCAGCTCTCTTTCCCTTTCTACTCCACTTACTCCTCTTCTTCTGTGCTGTCTTTAATTAGCAGTGTCTGCTAACGCCTGCATGACTATTACAGTTAGAAAAATCACTAACCTTAAGTTTCCAACTTGGAAAAATTCCCCAGACGCACACTGGCATAGGAACTCCAGTCACATAGGCTATGTACACACTGCAGCTAAATTTGGTTGTTAATGCACCTTTTAATGCTTCTTAATGTTCTGTTTAAAGACTTTTGATCCTATCCACCTTCCATATTAAGGACATATTTAAACACACATCAAATGGTACATTTTGACTCCTTAGTTGCCAGATGTTCCTAGAAATACCAACAACAAATAACAGAAAACCCCAAATTAGCTCAAATCCAAACACATTATCTTGGATAATAATAAGAATAAGCCACAATCCTAAAATATAGCCACTTGCACCGGACTACTTTATTAACTGGATCGACCCAAAGACGCTTGATAAGTTTCGCTTATAAAAAGTGGACATGGCAACCATTCAACAGCATGCTCTGCAAAGCAGCCTTCTAAACATAAAACACGACGGCTCTATCGACGTTGGTTTAGTTAAAATCGCTGAACATAACAACCCTTTGTTTGCTGTAACATTACTTTGGATATAAAAAAAGCGGATACCAAATGTGCGAGATGCCAGAACATTGCTATGGTTACCATGGTGTCAAACATCACAATTTCGAGAGCAAGTTCTGTTTCGTACACACACAAAATGATAATTTAGGGAATTCACTCCTGTATTTAAATGCATTTGTCACTCCTAAAACTTTACAGTGTGTACATGGCCATAGATAGACTAGAAGTGGCTAGGCTGGTCAGCAGCCACCCTAGCAACCGCATAGCAACATGCTAAATATCGCACTAAACACCCTAGCAACTAGCCACATCAGGATAATGTGTCTGTGTGCATGACTTATGATTATTAATCTGTGGTGTCTCATACTCAGTCTGCCCTTATACCGCATAGCACAAACCAAACCTCCTGTTAATGTTGTTGAATTAACCCATAGTCCCTAATTAACATCCCACTCTCTCCCTCTCGCCTTTATGTGCATAATATCCTCTAACGATTATTCTGCTCCTGCGCTGGGTTCAGGAATCTCTGAATTGAAATTACATACTTTCAAGGATCTAATGATAATGAATTTGCATTTCACAGCTGGTTATTAGAGCAGTTTGCTAAGTCAAGTATCTCTATTACCGTTGCTCACACTTGAGGTTAGTGATCTGAACAAACCTGGAAGTGTAAATATCAAACTTTAACACAAAACTTTCACTCATCCGGCAACATTTGTGCTTCAGACATGATGTTGAGTAGAGTTGTGTTACTAAACGATTATGATGTTTCCCAGTGTACAATAAATCAGAGTTTTGGGCCTGTCTGTATTCAAACAACCAATCAGAACACAATAGCATAGCAACATCCTGGGAATCATCCCATTAAAAATCAGCTGAATAGCAACATGCAAAAAGTCACTCAAAACACCTGCATAGTAATAACGCCCTGGCAACCTCCCACAACACCTTGCCATCAGTGAGTTTTGCACCACTCAGTTTTCTTCAGAAAAATGTACAAATCTAGTTGAGTGTGTGTGTGTGTGTGTGTGTGTGTGTGTTACGCAGAGAGCAACTCTTAATGACTAAAGCTGATTATATGAACATTAATGACAGTCACAACACTCCTAACAGTCATTCAGTCTGTCTGAACACACAACAGAAAACAGCGACACACAGCTGGGAGCATCTGAACCATCTGCTGCTGCCTGTGTTATCAACTGCTTTCCATGGGTTTTCACACCCAAATCAAACCTTGATCTCCTAGACAAAACCAAAACCATTTTCAGGCTCAAAATAATTATATATTAAAGGGGTCATATGATGCGATTTCAATTTTTCCTTTCTCTTTGGAGTGTTACAAGCTCTTGGTGCATAAAGAAGATCTGTAAAGTTGCAAAGACTAAAGTCTCAAATCCAAAGAGATATTCTTTATAAAAGTTAAGAGTCAGCCACGCCTACCTAAAACGGCTCGTTCTAACACGCCCCCACATGTCTACGTCACGGGGTGGGAAGATTTGCATAACGCCGCCCAAATGTTCACGCAAACAAAGAAGGCGTAACTTTTATTCTCGCTGTAATATTGTTGCCGCCGCCGACATGTCGTGAAGATGCTGTGTGTTTCGTTGTGAAAGCGAAACTACTTTGTTTGGTCTTCCAAAAGAGGACGATATCCGCTTCGTCATGCCTGGAGCTGATCCGTGCTGGTCGCTGAGGAAATACATCAACTTCGCACTGTGGATTGCCGGATCGGCTTTCACCG
>NW_015544180.1:1771133-1772991 GCF_001515605.1 Sinocyclocheilus anshuiensis
TGGAAAATAATGTGTTTTTTTAACCTTAAACCGCATAAACACATTTCATTACACCAAATACACAAAATAATGCTCTTTTTAGCAGCATCATACGACCCCTTTAAGCCTGTCCTTTCTCGACAAAAAAAAAAACTTTGTATAGAATAAATATGATGTATGATAGAAGTTTACTGAATTTATGCTACATAACAGACCAATTACAAAACGCATTTAGTGGTGTGAATTAACTATGCATGAAAAAACAAACATGAGCATCAATCTTTGATAAAATATAATAATGACAATCAAAAACGTATAAAATGTGCATGTTGTTCACCTTTTGCTTTGTTTTTAAAGGTGAGGTAGGTATTTTTTTGACTGTACTAAAGCATAAAAATATCATAATATGCTTGCAGATATACTAAACATGCTATGTTCACATACTTATTTCTCCAAAAAACAATGTTACAGCCAATGTTCCCTCTAATTTTTTTTCTTGCTGAGCAAAACTTTTCTCTATTGGGCGGACATTTCGGCCACCTGAGTAAAAACATTCTTTATACCAGACCTGTACAGCGCGCGCACAAAAGAAGTGTGTAACTTTTAACTTAAATGTTCTATTTGTATTTAATTTGACCCGTGACTAAATGTTGTACATTTTAGGTTACCTGAGAATTTATTTATTTATTTATTTTTTTTACACTTTATTTACTTTACTAGCGCACATTGCTAGTCTTGATGTGAACAATTAATCCGTGCAAGTTAATCCACTGAAAAAAATTGTTTGTCTTGGTAATCTTTAATTGCTATGAGTGAGAGACTGAGAGGAGGAGCGCAAAAATAAAACCATGCCCTCTATTCAATATTCCATTTCAGCTGGAAATACGTCACTACACTGAAATAAAGTCGGCAGCAACTTCCAGTTCACGTGGACTTTAATGTGCTATTTGTATTTAATTTGACCCGTGACTAAAAGATGTACATTTTAGGTTACCTGAGAAAACTATTTTTCTTAATTTTTTTTTTACAGTATAATACACTGCCATTCAAAAGTTTGGGATCAATAATGTTTATTAAAAAAGTGTCTTATGCTCATCAAGGCTGTATCTATTAGATAAAAATACTGAATATTATTTCACAAAATAATATTGTGAAATATTATTGCAATTTAAAATAAAAGTTTTCTATTTTAATATACTTTAAAATATAATTTATTCCTATAAAGCAAAGCTGTATTTTCAGCATCATTACTCCAGTCTTCAGTGTCACATGATCCTTCAGAAATCATTCTAATATGCTGATTTATAATAAATATTGGAAACAGTTGTGCTGCTTAATATTTTTTTGGGACCTGTGATTTGTTTCAGGATTCTTTGATAAATAAAAAGTTAAAAAGAACAGTGTTTATTCAAAATATAAATTTTGTGTTACAATATACACTACTATTCAAAAGTCAGTAATTTTTTTCTTTTTTTTTAAAGAAATTAATAATTTTATTCAGCAAGAATGTGTTACATGGATAAAAAGTGATAGTAAAGACTTACTATCAAATATTAAGCAGCACAACAGTTTCAACACTGATAATAAATCAGCATATTAGAATGATTTGTGAAGGATCATGTGACACTTTATACTGGAGTAATGATGCAGAAAATTCAGCTTTGCTTCACGGGAATAAATTATATTTTAAAGTATATTAAAATAGGAAACCAATATTAGAAATTGCAATAATGTTTCACAATATTACTGTTTTTTCTGTATTTTTCTGTATTTTCGATCAAATAAATACATCCTTGATGCTTGATGAGCACTCCATTAAAAAACAAGGTAAATTATTTATTAGGTTTATAATATAGGCCTAACATAATACATAATATAA
>NW_015544180.1:1776360-1794527 GCF_001515605.1 Sinocyclocheilus anshuiensis
AATGTTTCACAATATTACTGTTTTTTTCTGTATTTTCGATCAAATAAATACATCCTTGATGAGCATGAGAAACTCCATTAAAAAACAAGGTAAATTATTTATTAGGTTTATAATATAGGCCTAACATAATATAATATCAAAACAAACTGAGGCATTTAAACTGAGATCTGTAAGTTAAATATTTTTTAAAAAACGTGAACGTGAATTCTTCTATAGCTATCTAAACATCCCTATGAAGTACAGTTTGCACAATACACCTGTGTGACTGTAAATGTCTCTGAGTTTTGTTACCGTTCTGTGCCCATCATCCACTATTTCTAGCACTTAATCAAGCCACTCTTCTTTAATACATGATGACGTTTTATTTCACGTCATTGCGTTTGCGTTGGCTGTTGATTTGAGCTATTTCGTCAGCAACCACTGAAGTATTCAGTTTCTACAGCGACTCATTTGGCGCACATCATTCTCTTTCTATGAAACCTGTAAACCGCATTCACCGGTTCTAACTCTATAGCGATATTAACTCTATAGCGGTTTACCCGAGCATTGCAATTCATTCGCTTTCACAAATGGCTTTCCCAACTCATTTATGCGTGTGCGCGGCGCATTATTTCTTCTGTGCGGCCGCACACACGCGCAGCGTAGAGGGAACATTGGTTACAGCCAGTTATTCTACTTTAAAATGTGTGTTCAGTGTCAGAATGTCTGTTTTTGGTCTATATGAATCCACCCACTTACAGTTTACCCAATAGTATTTCAACACCTCGGGTTGCCATTTGGTGGAAAACACAGCGTATTGCAGCCATGGAAGCCAGCAAATAAACTGGGTCAGAGATAGTAGATTCTACCTGACCTAAAAAGCCCCAGCATCCATCTAAAAAGCTCTAAGACCAGAGGCATATTAAAACATAGATAAATCAACTTTTCAACTTACAGTGTATAAGCCTCGTCGCCTTCCATTGTCAATTGCGCTTGCTCCTGTTTTGTGTCCTCAATCTGGCAACCTGTGTGAGCATCGAGTCTGAGGAGTAGGGGTCAAGAGAAACAACCCTCTCCAATATTTAGAATTTGGACTGCAATACTAATTTCAACCACTTGCTGTCAATATTACTTACTGCACCTTTAAGGCATTTTGGTAGCACTTTATTTTAGGGACCAGTTCTCACTATTAACTAGCTGCTTATTAGCATGCCTCTAGCATATTAACTGTTTATTGGTACTTATAAAGCATATATTAATGCCTTATTGTGCATGACCATATTTTAGATCCTTTAACCCAATCCCATACCTAAACTTAACAATGTACTAAGCACAAATTAGGAGTTTGAGGCAAAAGTCATGCTCCCCAAACTAAAGTGTGATCAGCATTTTTAGATCTTTGCTTTCACAGGAACAAGCTGTAAAAACTTTACTGAAATGGCCAATTTGGACAGGATTAAAATCAGAGTAAAGCTCTGGCAATTATTGCATTTCCGCACCTCGCCGTGTAAAACGAATCCTGTCCCAATAAAGTTGAAGTTTTACCTCAGTCAAAGAGGAAACAGAGAAGTGCATTTAATTCAGACGTTGCATGCATGAGCCGTCCAGCAAAGTTAAGCAAAGTCAAACACTTCCTACATGCAATAAATCCAGAAATACATCAGGCAGCTCACTAACTGTATTCAGCATTAATTAATTCGGCCAATAATGACTGCATGGAAATAATGTCAGAAACGTCCACGTAGCCGGAAAGAGTATGACCTTTCCCCTCCGATGGGAAATCTCTGCCCGAGAAATCTCTGGCCTTTAAACTCACACTGCAGCTTCTGAACTTCACATCAGGAGTATTCATATAGTTCAAACCCAGAGGAGGAAGTGACCTTTTGGAAATTTAATTATGTGCATTGATGACCTCGTCTGACCTCTGTTTTGAGATCTCATCCACGGATTTATTAGAATGGATGGAGTTGGAGGAATATAAGTTTGAAACAGCAGCTGAAGGAGAGGAATTTGGCAAAAGCTGCCTGGAGTGACTAGAGAACCACATGTATTAAAGGGGTCATATGATGCTTTTTTAAATATCATTATTTTGTGTATTTGGTGTAACAGAATATGTTGACATGCTTTAATGTTCAAAAAACACATTCTTTTTCAAATACTGTACATTATTGTAGGTCCTCTATGCCCCGCCTCTCTCAAACTTTGCGTGAACATTTGGGCGGCATTATGCTAATATTTCCACATCGTGACGTAGACATGTGGGGGCGTGTTAGAACGAGCCGTTTTAGGTAGGCGTGGTTGACTCTTAACTTTTATAAAGAATATCTCTTTGGATTTGAGACTTTAGTCTTTGCAACTTTACAGATCTTCTTTATGCACCAAGAGCTTGTAACACTCCAAAGAGAAAGGAAAACTTGAAATCGCATCATATGACCCCTTTAAATCCCACAGACCGTCTGATGCATATAGAGATTTCTGATAATCGCAGCTCCAGTCTGATACCTGGCTGGCTTTATGCAATTTTCATGAGTCAGTGTGTGCAGCTTTATATCTGGAAATAAAGTTGAGTTCTGAGAAGGAACTAGACGCTGAGTTCTGAATTTGAGTTTGTTTGCAATGCATATAAACAAAATAAAGAGGAATATGCAGTGTGCTGGCAGCTAGCACGGGAACATTCTCAGAACGTTATAAACACACTTTCCCAGTAACATTAATAGAATGTATACGTTCAAGTTATTTGGTCTTGAATAATGTTCTCAAAACATTATCACAAAAACGTTATTTATACATTGTTCAATTTAACATTTAAACTGGACTTTCATTCACAACTTTTTTTAAATGTTACTACTTGTTACAGAATGTTCAGAGAGCATGCAAAAGTAATGTTCCCATAATGTTAGTGACATGACAAAATGGAATGTTTCCTTAACGTCAATGCACAACCAAGAAAACATTTAAAAACTGCTCGTTTTGAACATTCAGAGAACATTCAAAAATAACGTTCCTTACATTTATTTTTTTTTTTCTCAGCTAGGCTTAAGTTTGTTCTCTGAGATGATTTCTGAATCACCCTAAAGTCTTATTTCATTCTCCACATGAAAAAAAAGAGTGTTTTCACCATGGGATAAAACAAAATTAAATTAGAAAAGAAAAGAAAAGAAAAGAAAAGAAAAGAAAAGAAAAGAAAAGAAAAGAAAAGAAAAGAAGAGAAAAGAAAAGAAAAGAAAAGAAAAGAAAAGGTATATTGTGACTTTTTGTTTCACAATTTGGACATTTTCTCACAATTCTGAGAAAAAAACTTTAAAAATCTAAACTCAGAATCATGAGGAAAAAAGATCAGAATTGTGTGATAAAGTCAGAATTGCAAGGGGAAAAAAATCTGAATTGTGTTAAAAAAAAGTCAGAATTGCAAGATTTAAATTAAAAGTTTAGAGGAAAAAAAAGTCAGAGCTGCAAGATGTGAACTCTTTATCTTTGCAATTCTTTTTTCAGAATCCTGAGTTCACATCTTGCAATTCTGACTTTTATTTCCTCTAAACTCTTAATTTATATCTTGCAATTCTTACTTTTTTTTTCTTGAATGCTCAGTTTACACGTTGCAGGTTTTTTTGTTTTTTGTTTGTTTGTTTGTTTTTTCCCTACCCAGGAATAATAATAATTAAAAAATCTTATTTTACAATTCTGACTTTTTTATATCTCACAAGTTCGACTTTTCTTGTCAGAATTTTGAGTTTGCTTCTCAGAATTTTTTCTTTTTTCTGACTTCATATCTCACAACTGCAAATTATGATTATGATTTATAAACTTTAAATTCTCCTACACATTGCCCACGCCTTCTCAGTAAACACCAGCAGGGAGTGAGTGTATGTGTGAGTGTGTGTTTGTCGAGGGAGCTGTTCAGGATTACTGTTATCACTCTTTTGCTATTCACTTGTGTTGAATAAGAAATTGTTACCATCTGCCATTGTGGATACCTTCCTATTTCAAAGGTACGCTTGCTGCAATTGTATATGTACAAGTATGCACAAGGTGTTGCTTTTCCTGCTAGAATATGCTGCATTCTGTGTGAGAATGTGTAAACTATGGTGAAAAAAATTAAAATATCTGGCAAGAATTTTGGCTGTTGTTGTTTCTTTATTCTTTCTTTGCCAGCCTGGATGATTTAGAATTCAATACTACGTACTCTGTAGTTTAAAAAGATAAATGTAAACTAGGTCCACTACTGTCACACTATGAGCTATGCAATGTCAAATTCATTAACAAATCAAACTGAAAGTACTCAAAATACGTTTACTTAATTGAATGGCAATTTCATGACAATTTTATCAACACAAGAGTTTTGAAAAATGGAATTTTCTAATTATGTAAAAACTGTTTTTTTCAGCGAAGAAATGTAAATTATTTTTCATATTATTTAATACAAGAGTAAAATATATTTAGGTTTTAAATGACTTGTTATGAGCTGAATCACAACTGCACTGAACTGGGACACATTTAAGTAAATTACAATAAAGACCTTTAATGTAATAAACAGCAAAACTGTGCTTACATATGGCTTTATTTGATCATGCAATATAATTTTTTATAAGAATGTGTCCAGCAACAACTCTTTTTTCATAAGGACAATAAAGTATGCTATACTCGGACTCTGGCTAATATGACATTAGGGGATGTCGAAGATCACGTGATGATGTACAGTAAGTACGTGATGATAAAGAACCGCTGAATTGTTTTGATTAAATGGATTTAAATAAACTGTTTGAAAAAAAAAATTTGATTTAAAAGGATAGTTTGCCCAAAAATTAAGTCAAGTCAAGTCAAGTCACCTTTATTTATATAGCGCTTTTAACAATACAGACATCATTTACTCACCCTCAAGCTTTTCCAAACCTGCATGAGTTTCTTTCTTCTGTTGAGCACAAAAGTTGATGGCAGCCATTGACTTCCATAGTATAGAAAAAAAATACATATTATGAAAGTCAATGGCTACCGTCAACTGTTTTGTTACCAACATTCTTCATAATATCTTCTTTTGTGTTCAGCAGAAGAAAGAAACACATTCAGGTTTTGAACAACTTGAGAGTCGGTAAATGATGACAGAATTTTCTTTTTTCGGTGAACCTTTAAAGAAAATGATTTACATCTCTAGGCTTTAGAAAAATAGTAAAACTATAAGCTAACAAGAAGTCACTAATTATTAGTAGCTACTAACTTTACTAAATTTTAAGTAGCATAACTGTAGTTCAGCTTGTTAGTTTTACAGTATAAAGATACTTTTCTAACAATTAGCAATGTGTGATAAAGCATTGCTACATTGTCAGTCTTATGCACACCCCTTCAAGTAAAGTGTAACCAAATTGAATCTTACAATTCAGTTTTTTTCTCGCAAATGCAAGTTTATATCAGTTGTTAGAAAGTAGCAATTATATATTTTTATTTTTTATTCAGTGGCAACAAGCTTCCATAAAAAAAGAGTAACAAGCAGCATCCAGAAAAAAAGTGATTTTATGAGGTTACAAAAAAGAGAGAAACAACAGCAAGCCGAAAAGAGCCAAATGAAAGCAAACGAAAACAAGGTGAAAGGGCACGAAGAACTCTGGGGTCGCAACATCATGCATCTGCTTGCACTGTAAAATAAATGAATGTTAAATTAGTTCCTACAGAGTTACATCACGGCGGGAGTGAACGTCTGCCGGTGCCTGTTGAACTCGCGTGAGCTAGTGTTTTCAGAAGCTCGACTCACGGTGAGAATCTCATCAGCATTTACCATAACATCTCTTATGGTTTTACATGTATAATTCTCTAAGATAATAAAGACAAAATCACGCCAGTCAGAGACGAGCATCGCTTTAGCCAGCAGTCGGAAAGTGTATCAATTTAACCCTGAATGTAAAACACTCTGAAATACGGATCAGATGCTAAAATATAACGGAGTAAAAATTATTTAATGAGCTGCATGTCAAATATTCTCTTTTTCATATCTGATTGGCATCAAGTTAAGGTTGACTCATCCCGCCGTGTCTCTGCTCTCTGGGGCCGCCGAAGAAATTAAAGGCGGGGACTTAATTCTATCAGCGAGCTCATTTTCTCATTTTCTCTGCTGTGTGCAGCTGCATATATATCTTGTTAAATATTAACCTACGCACTGTGCTCTTGTGCATTTCAATGAGCTGCGTTTATCCATAGTGACGCAGCACATACAACCAAACTAACATGCCGCAAATCCATTATGATAGACGAGTCCGTGAAGATGGGGTTTTATAGAGGCTATTCATATGCTAGCTGAGACGTGGCTCGGACTGAGTTTAGTTCATTAGCACAATAATGAGTAAAGCTGGGCCACATGAATGAGCGCGAAGCTTTATGGGAAGGGATTTACGTCGAGGAGGGATGTTCAGGAGCACCGACTGAGAATCTTCTCAGCAAATGTTTTCTCAATGTTGCAGCCTGATTGAAGTTAGGTTATGTTGCGGTACAATGTACTAAAATAAATAAAAAAACATACATACATATAATTGTATAATGAATAAAATATCATATAAATAAAAAGAAATAAAAGAAATAACAATAAATAAAGATAAAAAAGATATAAATAAAAAACATACAATAGTATAAATGAATAAAAATAATATCAATAAATTAATATCAATAAAAAATAAATCAAATACAAATAACAAAAAAATGCATACATACAAAAATATAAATTAATAAGAAAATGATATTAACAGAAATAAAATGAAAATAAATAAAAACTTAACTTTTCTAACAATATAAGTCTTTACTATCACTTTTTATCAATTTAACATATTCTTGCTGAAAAAAAGTATTTAATTAGTATAGTGTATATTGTTACAAAATATTTCTATTTTAAATAAATTCTATTCTTTTTATTTTACTTGTTATTCATCAGAGAATCCTGAAAATAAGTATCACAGGTTCCAAAATATATTACGCAGCAAAAACTGTTTCCAACATTGATAATAAATCAGCATATTAGAATGATTTCTGAAGGATCATGTGACACTGAAGACTGGAGTAATCATGCTGAAAATTCAGCTTTGATCACAGAAAATGTATATAATTAAAATACACTTAAAAGTACATTAAAAAAGAAAACCTTTATTTTAAATTGCAACATTTCACAATATTACTGTTTTTTTTTCTGTATTTTTTGATCAAATAAATGCAGCCTTGATGAGCATGAGAAACTTAAAAAAAAAAAAAAACTTACTTTTCCCAAACTTCTGAATGACAGTGTATACACAGTATAACTGTTCATAGTTGTGGTAGATGGGCTGAAAGCAAACCTTAGAACTACCAAACCAGAAGCAAAGCAACTTGAAATAACAGTGATAAAAAAAAAAAAAACTTACTGGTCCCAAACTTCTGAATGACAGTGTATACACAGTATAACTGTTCATAGTTGTGGTAGATGGGCTGAAAGCAAACCTTAGAACTACCAAACCAGAAGCAAAGCAACTTGAAATAACAGTGATGAATAAATGCAGCTGGACGACTGGGCGAGCTGTAGGTCTGAGGATCACTGCACTGCACAGCAAACAGCATCTTTCCCCGGAGCCAAACAGAGGGAGTGCTCTCATAGCAAAACATATGAGAAGCCAGAAATGTAGACAAGAAATAAAGCCACTTCACTGGCATGTAAGTAAATAGCTTGGAATTATTTGAGAAGTATCACGGCTAAAGGCAGAGATGATTTACGACTTGTTTACAGGATCACAGTGAGTGACTTCTGCAGAGAAACTTTAAAACGGTTCGCACTTGACCGAAATTCCACAGGGAAATCTTGAAATCGTGTTAAAGCAGTAGTTCACCCAAAAATAAAAATACATAATTTACTCTCTTTTATGATGTTACAATCCTGCATCTGACTTGTTTTATTTATTATTTGGTGCCAATATACTCAAAAACAAAAAAGACCTAAAATTAAGATGTAAGAATTTGAACTGCACCTAAAACTTCTATCCATTTGGATCATACAGTTTTAGCAAAAACAAATTATGTTAATATGATGCATATTTGTCAGTCATACATAAATGAAATAGTAGTCTGTAATAGTAGCTACTAACAGTTTGAATGTGATTAAAATATACAATAAACAGATTTATATATTTATCATCAATACATCCTTTTGTTTTAATCTCATTCATGAATTAATGTATTTTGAAAATTACTATTTAAATAAAAGGTAACACTTTACTTGAAGGGGTGTGCATAAGACTGACATGACACCTTCATAATCATGACACGACACACGTCATGAATATGAAGGTTTTATGCACGTTTATGACAACTGTCATTAAGTGTCATTCGCTCAGTTATGTCATTTTTAAAGCAAAGATGACATTGTTTGAGATGCCTTTGTTATGACAACTGGACATAAACCAATACATCATAACCTGTCAGTGTCTTTGTCATGACAACTTGACATTACCAAGACAACATAACCTGTCGTGACAACTTGACATTACTTAGACAACATAACCTGTCGTGACAACTTGACATTACTTAGACAACATAACCTGTCGTGACAACTTGACATTACTTAGACAACATAACCTGTCGTGACAACTTGACATTACTTAGACAACATAACCTGTCGTGACAACTTGACATTACTTAGACAACATAACCTGTCGTGACAACTTGACATTACTTAGACAACATAACCTGTCGTGACAACTTGACATTACTTAGACAACATAACCTGTCGTGACAACTTGACATTACTTAGACAACATAACCTGTCGTGACAACTTGACATTACCAAGACAACATAACCTGTCGTGACAACTTGACATTACTTAGACAACATAACCTGTCGTGACAACTTGACATTACTTAGACAACATAACCTGTCGTGACAACTTGACATTACTTAGACAACATAACCTGCCACTCTATCATTTTGAGGTGAGTTTTCAATGACTCAGGAGTACGATTTCCTCTATGACGCCATATTTCCAACTTGTAATTCTGCCATGCACGCTCAATATGCTGAGTATGAGCACCAGTCCCTGGATCAACAAAGTGTCTTTTATGGCAGACAGAATACTGTCGATATCCATACTGGGAAAGCTGTCTCTTGTAGGCACGCCATTCATCTGTAAGGATTGATGTTCTGGGTCTGATATGTCGTTGAATTTGGCTTATAAGTGTTTGCCTTGAGCGATCCTTGACGAGTCTCAGAATGGGTCTTCTGGAAATACCATCAACCTCTAGCATCCCGAAGATCCACTGGCGTTCACGACGCCAAGTGTTGCCACATCGGCCACGATGGTACTAAAAAAAAATAAAACAAGATAAATTATTTAATAAGGGCTGCGCTGTATTTTTTTCAATCACTGGAATCCAGTCCTTTTGGACAGTTAATAGACTAATCCTTCTTATCTGGCTTGATAACAAATAATTGCCCAACAGGTGCAAAATGCATTTTTATCTCTTAAATTTTTCCATTTTCATCATTTAATTTCCTTACAACAAACTATTGTTTCACTTTCATATTTTCCTGTACAAAAGCTGTCATATAGTACAACATAAAAAAATATTTTAGATTGTATTGCTTTTTAATAGAACATAGATTAGCGGAATGCCATCCTACCTTGATTGTAATATATTTTGTTCACAGACTTATTGTCTGATTATAAATGAAGGGTATATTTATGTCTTAATATATTGTATGTTTTCAAATTGAACATTTTTTTTCCTTTTACCATTCATCCCGTTTAAACACTGCCATTAAATTTTTCCCAATATTAACACTTTGCTATCTCTAACCATTCAATGTGCCTCATTTATAGTAGTCTGTCATGCTTGTGAAATTAAGATCATACTGTTTGTGATGTTGTTGTGGCTCATTTATTGTACAATACCCTCTTTACAATACACATTTTTGCATTGCAATCTCAACACAGAAGACTAATGAGTTTTGTCTTATAAGGACATACACAGCAGCCATATTACCATATAAATATCAGACTTGGCACCTGTTTTAAGGCCTTCCCGCTCTCTAACGTCTCTCCAGCGCTGGAAAGCTTTTCCAATATTAACGCGGGTCTTATTACTTGTCTGATCGTAACACTTCATTTTCAAGTTTTTCTCTTTTGTATTTTCTCCATCATCTCTCTTTCCATAATCTCAGACTGGCACTGCACTAACATGACAAAACTGATACATGTGAAGTAAAGTTATAGTAGATTTGCATACAAATAAACAGCCTACCTTTCGTTTGTGGGCAAACTTGCTCTCGTCGATAACAACAAATCGATGTCGACCACCAATTCTCATTCCTCTGTTCCTCAGTCTCTTGAGGGCAGCAATGCACACCTTCAAATATAGAAATAACACATCACAAGTTGACTTGTAACAATGTTGTAGTATGGATGTATGATCCATTAAATTGTTTATGTATTTACAGACAGACGGGCTTACCATCGTAACCCATCGGTGCGATCGCATTTTTCCAGGCGCATGCTTTGGTTGCATTTTGGACATTGCATCCTTCTTTTCAAAATACCCCGTTTCTGCATCCATCTAACTATTCTTCTTTTTTTATTGTTATCATAATTTCTAATATTTTTTAGGAGTTCTTGCAATAACCGGGTCATCTGTAACTGCTTTACAGCTAGTCAAAGTTGTACAGAACTGTTCGTTTACAAATGTAACGTTAGCTGATATGACATGGTGTTTGTGTTCTGTGCTTTGCGCAACTTTATTTAGATGGAAACTCGTTTCAGCAAAAGAGCACATGGTGGGGGGATGGAGGACAAGGAAGGTAAAGAAGATGTACAAGTTGTGGATGATGCGATTGCGAATGAGGGCCTACAACAACATGTGGATGAGGTCCCTGTTGGGCCAAAGAGAAAGAAGACAGTCAAATATTCCCCGAGGAAATTATGGAAGTCATTTTTGTGTTAATACTTTAACAACCAGTGCTTGAAATTAAAACCTGACATTAGCTTAGTAAATGTGTTCTAGCCACTTTGTCAGCAGATTGCCAACATGTGTTCAATCTGTATATGGCTGATTGCGGCACATCATATTTCCTATTTTTATTATTTTGTAGATATTGTATGTTTTTGTATATTGTAGCATAATAAAGTAGTGTTGTCCCAATATTAAAATTGCACTAATCAGTGCAAATACAAGTAATTTTACACAGTTCTCCATACCAAAGTAAAAATTATTAATTTAGTTTCTTGCCAAAATTGTCTAATAATAATAATACATATTATTGATGTTTTTGTTATTATTATTACATAATGGATTAATATATTATTTTATTTTATAGATATAATATATTTCTGTCTCAGTTTCTTTTGCAAGTGCTTGGCTTTTATTTTGCAACATGCATTTACATTGATACACTATGTTTTAAGCACACCAGGACATATGCTTTTAAAGGAATAGCCCACCTAAAACTGAACATTTTCTACTAAATGGCTCACCCCAAGCCATCCAATGTGTTGGTGACTTGCTTTCTGCAGCAGAACACAATTGGAGATATTTCGTTTTCGTTGAAAAGTCAAGCAGTGGAAGTCAATAAGGAAAGATGGTTCAAAAAGCAGATACACACAAAACCAAAATAATCCTCGCAACTTTAGCTGATACACTGAGGTCTTATTAAGTGAAAGGATCTTTCTGTTTAAGAAATTAAATTTTATTTACAACTTAACGATTGACATTCTTGGGATGGGAGAATATATAAAAACGTCCTATCTCATCACGGCACACAGAGCAAAAGTGTAGCTAAGTTTAATTTTAAGTGCAAACTAACTGAAGGGCGTGCAGCAAAAAGCTGTCATTGTGGAGCCACTGGTCGATAAAATAGATGCAAATAGTTGATCAACTACTGTATACCGTGATTTTTTTATTTTATTTTTTTATTGTATATAACGGTTCTTTCTGGTCCTCGAATCTGATTGGCTGAGAGGAGTCCACTATACTGTTATAAATAATAGTGTTTTTGTGTCATGGAATGTAGTTTTGAGAGTTTTTTTTTTTAGATGAGATTGTACTTGTTTAGACTTCAAATATGTGGTTTGTTAATAAAGATAACATCTATTTAAAAATGTGCTTCAATGTTTATACAAACTTGCCTTTGTACTTTTGACTAAATTGCCTAACTTTTATGATGGCTGTTGTTGTTTATTAAATATTATTATTCAATACATAATATTTTATATAAATAATAGTAGTATTTAGTATTGGGAAATGGTGTGTGTGTGTTCGTGATGGTGATTTTAAGTTATTGTTCCACCGTTAGATGGTGACAAGAGACTGTTTTTGTTGTATTTTAACTTTCAACAACAGCTTGTAAGCCGCAGCCAACAAATGCAGTGATCAGCGCTGTCATCGGAAATCACCCTTAACAGATGAAAGGACAGTTCGACAAAGATATTGCTTTCCTCAGCGGACATTCAAACTCATGTTTTATTGTGAATATGAGATTGAGCTGAAGAATGAATGCTGTATCAAATGCAGGTAATCACACTCGCTCAGTCCATCTCTCTCTCATAATACTCTACATATAGGCTAATACAGTGATACAATAAGCTTTCAATGAAACAACTTAACATTCCTTCGTTACTAAAGTTCTAAAGTGACATTTTTGAATTAGTAATGGTTCTTGAGCTCAGCTGTTAAACTGTCAAACTGAGATTTGAATCTGTGGCGGAAGGAAGTAGTTCTGCACAAAAGAGGGTTGTTAAAGACACTCCATTGTTGTTTCTCATGTATTTACACACTCGTTCCGTCAAACTAGGGCTGTGCAATTAATTGCATGCGATTGTCATGCACATCTCGTCAGTAAAGGCGATTCCGTGATTAGTAGTAAATCTCCATCACCTGCTTTCAGATGGAGCAGCATTTACTACACAGAGCCGTAGCTAGGGCTGTGCAATTAATTGCATGCGATTAATTGCACAGCGCTACGTCAAACTGTTGTATAAATGCAATATCAAACTCATAGCCGTGCGATATGGCTGTACCAACAGCGTGTATGTTGGCATGTATGGCATGTATCATCAGCGCGCTGTGATTACCTACGGCCATATTGCTAATTTATTTTTATTTCATTTATTGAATTAACAATAATGCATCGCATTAAGTTTATTAAAGTTAAAATGGATCCAAATAGATGGAAATAATCAGATTAAATTTAGGCCTAAATATTTTTTTGAGTATATTATTTTTTCATTCATTTTCTGACTGCACTTTTCCATATAATGAAAGAATACTGAAGATTTAGCGGGAAATACTATCAATAAATTACTTTTGTAAACCTTAAAAACCAATCACGGAACCGGCTTTACTAACGAGATGCACATGACAATCGCATGCGATTAATTGCACAGCAACGAGATGCACATGACAATCGCATGCGATTAATTGCACAGCGCTACGTCAAACTGTTGTATAAATGCAATATCACACTCATAGCCGTGCGATATGGCTGTACCAACAGCGTGTATGTTGGCATGTATGGCATGTATCATCAGCGCGCTGTGATTACCTACGGCCATATTGCTAATTTATTTTTATTTCATTTATTGAATTAACAATAATGCATCGCATTAAGTTTATTAAAGTTAAAATCGATCCAAATAGATGGAAATAATCAGATTAAATTTAGGCCTAAATATTTTTTTGAGTATATTATTTTTTCATTCATTTTCTGACTGCACTTTTCCATATAATGAAAGAATACTGAAGATTTAGCGGGAAATACTATCAATAAATTACTTTTGTAAACCTTAAAATGTAACACAAGTCATCTGGACTACTGATATTGTGCTTTTCCCCTTTTTTAACTGTTCATTTTCCTCTTGCATTCCATCACACTGACATTTGTACAGTGGCAGCGTTCGTTCGTTTGCACTTGAGCTGTCAGTAATTAGTCCATGACGCTGAAAGCTGCCTTCGCCAGCTGATCCGATACAGAGCGAACGAGCCATGCGGTGAGTTCTGAAAACCATCGAAGGATGAAATACAGACATAAGTCTGACTCTCTTCCCTGACATGAACAAGTTTTGCACGGCATGTTTTCAGACGTGAGCGTCTGTGCTGGTCGCGCACAGATCTCGCGACAATGACAGCTCAAATAGCAACTCACCATAACTCCGCAGAAACGCTAGCAATTATCAACTGTGAAATGCTAAAACATCTGCTGGTACAGGTAGCCTATAGAGAATAATAACAGAATTCAGTTCATGACGCGCGTTGAAAACGTGTGCATTTGTGACGTGCGGCTGCTCCTCTTTCACTCTCTTTTTCTCGGTTCTGTTCATACAGACTTTTAACATGTTCAGTCTTCCAAAATACAAAAAAAAAAATCTAACCACAATCACGTCAATAGAGATGCTGCTTTTGTTTGGGCTTTTCTTTTATGTTTTGGCTTTTTTTTTTTTAAGCTTTGGACAACTGAAATGCATCTTTAGAACATTCAATAATGCAGTTAATTGATTCAGTTAATTCACTGATTCAATTTATTGATGTTTTCTTTTCTTTTTTTCAATACCTTCTACTGAACAATAACTTCAGAACTCTTCAGAACCTAATTTACATATCACCCCTAAAATCAACATTACAAGCTCTTCAAATGTAAGTTTTAATGCAGGTTTATTAGTAGACTCTTTATAACCAAAATCCCTAGCAACTGCCTGGCAACCACCTAGAGAGCCATAGCAACTGTATAACAATGCCATGATAACCTTTTACAACATGGGATGTTTTAATGCAGGACCTTTATGGCGCTTTTCCACTGCATGGTACGGCACAGTACGGTTCACTTTTGGGGGGTTTTCCACTGGGTACAGTTATTAGTATACTTGGGCTTGGGCCATTAAGCAAACTCCCTAGCAACTCTCTAGCAACTGCCTAGCCACCACCTAGACACCCTTGGAATGCCATGGCAACAGTTTACAACACTAACATAGAAGTTTAATGCAGGACTTTTATTAGTTTTGACTTGGACCGGTAAGCAAACTGCCTAGGAAGTCGCTAGCAACTGCCTAGTGACACCTAGCAACCACCGACAGCAGAACACCCTAGAAGCCTCACACCTACTTGGATCACCTTAGCAACTGACCATCAACCATCTATAACAACAAAACTTCATCTTGGCTTCAGAAACGCCAGTTCATTTATCTGTAAGATTTCTATTTGAAAAAAAAAGGAATAATAATAATAATAATCAATACTTCTCTATAATTTAATTTCAATAGTAATATAATAATTCAAATTGAGTATATTCTGCTGTTTATGCATTGTA
The DNA here is from genome assembly GCF_001515605.1 of Sinocyclocheilus anshuiensis. Taxonomy (NCBI): domain Eukaryota; kingdom Metazoa; phylum Chordata; class Actinopteri; order Cypriniformes; family Cyprinidae; genus Sinocyclocheilus; species Sinocyclocheilus anshuiensis. The sequence goes on from NW_015544180.1 coordinate 1,791,629, forward strand.
AGAAAAAAAACTGTCACTGATGACATCAAAGCGGTGGCTAATTTGCATATTATTCAGATAATATGATAAGATTTGAAATGTCCCAATTTCTGAGTTCATTAATGCACTAGAAAATTTAGAGATTTGGCCTTCATTTCTCTGAGTGTGCTTAAGCTGCTCCTGCTGACGCAGATACACGGATACAACAGCTGCGCACTGACAAATCAGAAGATTTTAAACTCAGCTCTCACGCACTTCAAACAAACTAGAGACCACCACGACTGAAAACACTGCTAAAAACATCTTTTTCCATGACTGGAGCAGCCTGTATAGTGTGCTCACAATCAATGGGACACTTCTAAACCTCTGCAGTCCAGAGTCAGAGCAAATGGCCCTGTGTTGACAGTTAAATTTAGCACTGTGTCAGAGATGACCGTTTAAAGGTCACATATTGTACACATTTCTGGAGTTTTATTTTAGGTTTTGATGTCCATAAGGATATATATTTGCGGTATAAGTACCAAAAACTATCTCAATATATTTTTACAGCTCCTTTCTCAGGAGCTCTGCTGAGAACAGGTCGATTTTTGCCTGTCTAATTAATATTCATGAGCCTCTCTTCTGATTGGCCTGTTGTGTTCTGAGTGACGCACGGCCAGGCCAACCACAGGTAACTAGGGTCAGCGACGTCACAGCGCTAGCTGGAGGCAGCAAAACAAAGGGGAAACTGGAGGCGGCCCATTCAAACCAGCGCAGATTCGGCTACATAAGGAGCTTAAAATATCATCTTGTTGTGATGTTGGGTGCCAGAATCGACGTAATACAGCCTCAAATTAGAAATTTGATCGCATATCTGCTGCCACTGCCAGACAAAAAACCGACGACAGCTGTGGTTAAATGCGATAAAACGAGCAGACTGGACAGAAACGCTGTCAAAAATGCTCGCGTTTGCAGCGCACACTTCTTATCAGAAAAGGTTCAATAAAGTATTGTCTTTTGTTGTTATGGGCAGATTTCTACAGATTTCTTGCCATATGTCTATGTTTCTTGCATATCACGACTATGTCGTGTATGAAATAATGTCTGTGTGCATGTGTGTAAAACAACAAACTGACGATTTATATATAATCATTTGTAATTGTATATACATTGTTGTGATTAATTGTGGCTGGAACAATAATGTAGCTGTAAAAATAGTTGCCTGCTGAAATTTAAATGTATATACATCTTCATCATGACTAGATAGACACGGTGAGTTTGTCTTTACTATACACGTTAGATGTGATCCACCTCATAGTAACAATCCTGTCAGATCGTCCATCCTTTGAGTATAACGTGTAACGTTACAGGTCGGCCGATCTGGTTTCGTGGTTAAAGTTAACCTTTTCGACATGTTTCCGTGTTGTCGTTGCTCAGCAATAGCATGGACGCGATGTTGTCTGGGGGTTTGGCAAAAGGAGAGTGGGACTGTGGGCGGTGCTCGGGGTGGTGACTGAAGGCGGTGACTGTGTCAACTTCTGACGTCAACTTTTTACGGAAGTCACAACGGTTTGTGAAAAATCACAGCTACTTTATGTAGGCTGTGTGAATTTTACTGTGGACTGACTGTTTTGAAACTTATATGGTAGTTAAATAGCCCCTAGACCTCAGTTATCATGAAAAAAGCCAGGAAATTTCAGTTTTGACAATATGGGACCTTTAAATGGTGACGAGTGATTAACAACCCATACATTACAGTCAAAGAGCTCATTATGACCTCAACTAGATCTCCATTATTTCACACAGAATCAAACGCACTGGCACCTCTGAGATTATTAAAACGCCTTTAACCCTACACCCCAGCAACTGCATAGCAACACACTAACAACCTCTCAGAAATCCCCAGCAACCGCATAACACTCTAACAACCATTTAGAAATCCCCAACAACTGCCTAGCAACACACTAACCATCACTCAGAAATCCCCGGCAACCACATAACAACACTCTAACAACCATTTAGAAATACCCAGCAACTGTAAAGCAACACACTAACCATCACTCAGAACACCCCAGCAACCGCATAGCAACACACTAACAACCACTCAGAAATCCCTATGAACTGCATATCACACACCAACAACCACTCAGAAATCCCCATGAACTGTATAGCAACACACTAACAACCACTCACAAAACCCCAGCAACTGCATAGCAACTCACTAACAATCAAGTACAAGTTTATTTATAAAGCACAAAACAACAAATGTTGTACCAACGTGCTGTACACAGATCACCCCAGCAACTGCATTGCAACACACTAACAATCACTCAGAACACCCTAGCAACTGCACAGCAAAACATTAACAATTACTCAGAACACCCTAGCAACTGCATAGCAACACATTAACTATTACTCAGAACACCCCAGCAACCACATAGCAACACACTAAAAATCACTTAAAGGGATAGTTCACCCAAAAATTAAAATGTATTACTTTAGCCCATTAATTACTCACCCTCAAGCCATCCTAAGTGTATATGACTTCTTTCTTGCAGATGAATCCAATCGGAGTTATATTAAAAATTGACTTTGATCTTCCAAGCTGTTTAACGGCAGTCAGCGGGTGTTGCAGTTCATCAGTTCAAAATAAGTTAAATAAAGCGCATCCATCCATAATAAAAAGTGCCTCACACGGCTCCGAGGGGTGAACAAAGGCCTCCTGTAGCGAATCGATGCGTTTTTGTAAGAAAAATATCCATATTCAAATGTAATAATCACTTTAATCTAGCTTGCACTAACAGTTGTACATGGAAGAAGCTCCAGGAGGATGACGTAAGATGTCGGCGTTGCGCATGTACCGGTGAGTCTCGTGAAAACCAACGTTAGTTTACAGGAGCAAAGGAAGCAAAGTTTCCTTACTTTAGCAAAGGAAAACCAG
>NW_015544180.1:1796940-1803549 GCF_001515605.1 Sinocyclocheilus anshuiensis
TAACCCATATATGGGCTGATACCATATAAGGAAGGCTATGTAAATGAAGCATAAACATTTTTAACGCGATTTTGGACCCGTATCCTGCATGCATCAGTCCAAAAGAAGTTAAATAAAAAGCGCCCATCCATAAAAAAAAAAAAGTGTCTCACACGGCTCCTGTAGCGAATCGATGCGTTTTTGTAAGAAAAATATCCATATTCAAATGTAATAATCACTTTAATCTAGCTTGCACTAACAGTTGTACATGGAAGAAGCTCCAGGAGGATGACGTAAGATGTCGGCGTTGCGCATGTACCGGTGAGTCTCGTGAAAACCAACGTTAGTTTACAGGAGCAAAGGAAGCAAAGTTTCCTTACTTTAGCAAAGGAAAACCAGCCTCCTCTTGGCTTATATCAAAATCCTCCGACATTCTTCTTTACAAATTCTCGTTTTGTACTTCTAATTCGTGACCGTTGTTTTGTTTTGATCTCTCCCCTGCGCTTCTGCGTTCGTCACTTCTGAGCGGCGCATGCGCAGCGCTGACCTCATACGTAGTCTGTCCGGAACTGCTTCCGTGTACAACAGTGAGCGCAAGCTAGATTAAAGTGATTATTACGTTTTGAATATGGATATTTTTCTTACAAAAATGCATCGATTCGCTACAGGAGGACTTTGTTCACCCCCCCCCCATTATGGATGGATGCGCTTTATTTCACTTCTTTTGGACTGATGAACTGCAACACCCGCTGACTGCCATTAAATAGCTTGGAAGATCAAAGACAATTTTTAATATAACTCCAACTGGATTAGTATGAAAGAAGAAAGTCATATACACCTAGGATGCCTTGAGGATGAGTAATTCATGGGCTAATTTTCATTTTTGGGTGAACTAACCCTTTAAGAACACCCTAGCAACCACATTGCAACATGCTAACAATCACTTAGAACACCCTAGCAACAGCATAGCAACACAGTAACAATTATTCAGAACACCTTAGCAACAGCACAACAACATGCTAAGAACCACTCAGATAGCGACTGCATAGCAACACACTAACGTCACTCAGAACACAAAATAACATGCACTGATGAATTAAGTAGATATTAAGTAAATATGGTTTATTTTGATTCCGTGTAGACTGTACTATCAGTATGAACTTCTAATAAACGCATTTCTTTCCAGCTCTTTATATAATTATGATAATCTGCTATCTATTTTGATAGTCTCTTATTTATGTGCACATTAATGATGTCATACATGATGTCATACAAAAGAAAACCGTCTGTCTAGAGATGATATGAGCTTTGACAGAGAAAAAACCCTCTGTCAAAGCTCATATCGTCTCTAGACAGACAGTTTTCTTTTTTCCTGTTTAAGAGACCTTTTGTCACAGCTATAATTAGGTCAGGCAATTAGCTCTAGCTGTTAGTGCTGCTCCGCTAAACCACACACACACACCATTAGAGCTCTGAGGGTGAAGGAAGGGAAGTGTGGTTTGAGTCAAGGTGATTTGAGTTCTAGGGCATCTGTTTCTTCTGTGAGTGGATATCTGCTCACTAAAGTCCTCGAAGATCCTTCACTCTTACAAACAACACCATGACATCTCTGAAACATTAGGTTCCATTAATGCTGAACTCAGTAAACAAACACCTAAAACTCCATAGTAACTTCCTAGTGACCCCTAGAAACCACTTAGAACTTCATATAACTGCCTAGCAACCACGTAGAACACCATAAAACAACCAGAACTCTATAGTAACAGCCTAGCAACCTCTAGCAGCACCTTAGAAAGAACTAGAACTCCGTAGTAACTGCCTAGCAACCCCTTAGAACATCTTAGAAACACCTAGAACTCCATAGCAACTGCCTAGCGACCCCTAGCAACCACTTAGAACCCCTTAGGAACACATAGAACTCCATAGCAACTGCCTAGCGACCCCTAGCAACCACTTAGAACCCCTTAGGAACACATAGAACTCCATAGCAACTGCCTAGCGACCCCTAGCAACCACTTAGAACCCCTTAGGAACACATAGAACTCCATAGCAACTGCCTAGCGACCCCTAGCAACCACTTAGAACACCTTAGGAACTCATAGAACTCCACAGTAACTGCCTACTGTAGTGACCCCTAGAAACCACTTAAAACACCTAGAACTTCATAGTAACTGCCTAGCGACCATAGCAACCACACCTTAGAAACACCTAGATCTCCTTAGTAACTGCTTAACGACATATACCAACCACTTAGAACTTAAAAACACATAGAAGTCCCTACCTAGCAACCCTGTAGAACACCCTAGAACAACCACTCTGAACACATTACCAACTATATAACAATGCCCTGACAACCAGTCTATCTAGGAAGCTTAATAGCTTTTGAAATGCACCCATCAATTATCGATATGAATCAATTATCAAAGATATTAACTCAAATTTAAAAATGATTTAAAAATGTAAATAAAATAAAATTCACGTTTAAACATTTTAAAACAAAAATATATACAGTATATTCATTTTTTATTTAATAATTGACTCCTTCATGTTTTTAAGTGATACTCCTTGATGCAACATGCTGAAAGTCATAAATTAAAGGCAGCAGACAGATACACTGACAGTATCATTAATGACGATCTGTGTGAGATCTGATCTGATCTGATCTGCTGTGAATCTGTGTCTGCAGGTACAGTAGAATGATCTATATTGTGTCTGTATTTATGACCTTCACTATATCCCTATTAAAGATAGATTTCTCTGCAGAGAACAGTGTGACCTCGTGCAGAGCAAATAGAGAGAGTGTGTGTGTGTGTCTGTGTGTGTGTGTGTATACATTTTCAAAGATGAATTGGCCACTTACGACAATTAAAATAAAAAATAATTTCACAAGTGAAAGTCATGCAAGCACATTAAACATGAATTTACACTCATATACATGTACACACACACACGGGTGAATCTGGGCTAGTGCGGTGCATGTCTGTGCCTCTGAGGAGCAAACCTACATATCAACTCTTAAACTGCCATACGCTAAACACACACACACACACACACACACACACACACAGCTCCTTATCACACTCCACACATGGCAGATAAATGAAGCAGAGAAAGAAAGAAAGAGAGTTGGAGACTCAGGCAGAAAAGGACAAGAAAGGAAAGAGAGAGAGAGACCGTTACTGAGAAAGAGGAAGAGAAAGAGAGCGATATCGGGTGTCTTCCTGAACTTCTAGAGGAGAATTCAGTCCGCCGTTAAAGTGGGACACATTACTAAACCAAGAGAGACACGCAAAAAACACACAGTCCTCGATCAACCTCAAACACTCACACTGTATAGTGTACAAACACAGAGCGATCCTCATAAAAACATACGGTGACATCACCAGCGTGCTGTGTGTAATTGCTTCAGATTACAATTATTGGCTGTAAAGTCAACATCACATAAAAACTGACCCTGACCTCTTCTTAACCCTTGTGGTGAAATGTACCCTAAATTATTGGATGAATCACACACACAATCCACCCTTAAAGGGGACCTATTATGCAAAATTCACTTTTGCAAGGTGTTTGGACATAAATGTGTGTTGGCAGTGTGTGTACACAACCACCCTATAATGATAAAAATCCACCCACTCCTTTTTTTTTTAATCCCCATAAATAATAAGCAGTGTCTCCCAATGGCCTATTTTTAGCATTGGTGCTAATGTGACGTCACATTAGCCACAGGCCCCGCCCACGAATGTTGACAGACACTACCGTTTTAACATACAACCGCCCTGAGCGAGTTCACAGCGAGTTGTACACAGTCCGCCATTCACTTCTAAGTTTTCCATCTGAAAGAGCTTCTTGGCACTCTGTAAGGCTAATGTTGCTAAAGCTAGCATTGTCTGTCTGTTTTCACTGATGCTGCCTTCACGTGCTACCAGAATTATCGTGAATAGGAGTGTGGTAGTTAAAAATTGCATATGAAAGCAATGTGAAATCGACCACTTGAATATGTCTAGCTCATAATCATATTCGGGATTTATAAAGTTCGTGTTAGCACGAGATGGCACCATGAGACCAGCTATGTTGTTATTTGTATAGCGCCGTATTCCCCGTCTGTGTAATTCATAAATAATCTGGCAGGGTGTCGATTTCGGCACGACACTGGTTCGAACATATATAGCTGAACACCGCTACTAGCAGTTTCTGACATTTTCAGTGCGTGAGAGAGTGTTTTGTTATTGCTGGCATGATGCCGGTGCGCCAGCTCTAGAGACTCCACCCTCTTCTGAAAGGGGAGGCGGGAGCACCAGCTCATTTTCATTTAAAGGGACAAACACAACAAACAGCGTGTTTTGGCTCATACCCTAAAAATGGCAATTTCAACAAGCTATAAAATATTATCTGTAGGGTATTTTGAGATAAAACTTCACATACACACTCTGGGGACATCGGAGACTTATTTTACATCTTGTAAAAAGGGGCATAATAGGTCACCTTTAATATCTTTTTATTATTGTTTATGCTATTTAATGTTATAAAAACTTATGATGTTACAATAATAGAATTTTATTGTGTAATATACACACATACATACATATTATAACATAAAATTACATTATTAAAATATTATTAAATAGCTTCAGAAGTAATAAAAGGTATCGGTGGATTTGAGGACGTTTTGCCATATGGAAATGTATGTATTTTTATGAATTGATGCATTTATACCTTTGAAATGCCTACAAAATAAAAGTTGCTCGGTAAACAAAACAGCACTTATGCATGTCAATATCATGTGGATTAACAGCATTTTATTGGTTTGCTCTTTTAATTCAAATGCAATTTGTTGTAGTTTTTCTGAATAGTGGGAAATTAAAGAAGAAAAATTAAATATACTGGCATATGGCAGAACTGTACCATAGAGAGTTGAAATAGTGTCTTTTTGTGCATGATTAGTCAGTGCATGTTATTTCAAATAATAAAAAAAAAGAAAATGTGAACGTAAAACGGCAACTTGCAAAGTGTTTCATGACTTTAAGGCATTCAGAAGATGCTTGTATCCTATATTTACAGTATTATCTGCTGGGAAAATACAAATAACTTGGATTAGTACAAATAGAGATACTTAGAGATACAATAAAGCATTGCGCAATCAAGAAAGCCAATCCAAGAATTTATTTATTCAGATTAATCCACATATTGTTGAATTCATTTGAGATAATTATACAATTAGACTGACAAATCTAAATCCACTACAGAACAGGGTTTTTATTGTTAACTAAAACCATAAAAACATTATGAAATATGAAATCAAATAAATATTTACTGAAATAAAATAAATATTAAAAAACCTTAAACATTTTGTTTCTGCTTGTTGCCAAGACAACATTTGTCATTTTTATAATAACTAAAATTATAATAAATAACAATAATAATAATAATAATTAAAATGTAAAAAATAAACTAATAAAAATCACAAAACAAAGGCCTCTCTTTTTTATAAAAATATACAAAAATAATGATAAAAACAAACAAACAATTTAATAAATAAATAAAACCAAAAAAGAAATGTCTAAATTTACACATTAATTTTTGTTCTGAAAATGGCAAAAAAAATAATAAACCTTTAAAATTGAAATGAAAGCAAACTATATATTTTTTAAGAATCTAATCTAATAATTACAATAATGACAAAAACTAGTTTATCGGTGATAAAAACTAACGCTGCTAGAGATTAATCTTGTGAATTATTCCACTGATTTTTTTTTCATTATCTATTTTTAATTTTTCTTCTTGCTTTTCATACAGTGAATGTGTTTCATTATAAACTTTCTGTCCTAAGTGTGTGTGTGTGTGTGTGTGTGTTCGATGTGTGATGTAATTCGGATGGCTGACATTCTGGCTCTCTCCTTTCATTTCTTTCTAATAATTTAGAGAGTCTGTTTCTGCTCTCTGCTCAGCGGCTTTTGTGAACCCTTCACGTAATTAGAGAATCAACCCATGCCAGTTGGCCCGCCGCCCCCAAGGGTCCTTCTCCACCAGTCTGAGAGAGTACCAGCAATTTGTTCTTATTAATGCAGGCCTAGCCAACACTTGCCTGATACTTTCATAAGTGAAAGAGTATATGTCGTATATATAGAATATGTCGTTAATGGAACTTGACAAAGACAAAAAAACAATAAATCACAATTCCAAAATGTCCAAATGACATCTCACAGCACATATACATATACACATTCATATGCACATGCTCATTTGACATGCAAAGTGGCTTGCAAGATGTGCAAAACTTTTTAATGAATAGACTGAAATCCTTGAGCTCTAGGACTCATTTACACCTGGTATTAAAGGAATTCATCAAACGAGTGTGAAAATTAAATTTATTCACCCTCATGTCATTCCAAACCTGTATGACTTTGTTTATTCCGCAGAGCATGAAACATCTGTTTAGCAGAATTAAATGATCGCAACCAGTGACCAGAGTCTGTCAAACTACAAAAAAGAAGGCAGCACCATGAAAAAAATCATAAAAGTTCATACAACTCATGCACTTTATGTCTTCTGAAGTCATGATAACTTCATCGGAGTTAATTTAATCTTCCCCTCCGTTTTACACACACACACACACACACACACACACACACA
>NW_015544180.1:1803628-1803805 GCF_001515605.1 Sinocyclocheilus anshuiensis
CACACACACACACACACACACACACACACACACACACACAAAACTCTAAAACAGAAAAAGATCTTATAAAACAGAACGTTCAGACTCTTAAAGGAACAGTTCTTTCCAAATGTTCATGCAAAGAAAGAAGGCGTAACTTTTATTCTCGCTGTAGTATTGTTGTTGCCGCCGCCGCCA
>NW_015544180.1:1804095-1804290 GCF_001515605.1 Sinocyclocheilus anshuiensis
CACATGTGGTTGCTGCAAGCCCGCCGGCCGCGCCGTTCTCAAGCCGGCCTCCGCTCACTCAGGCCCGCCATGTGTTTCATTGTGAAAGCGAAGCTACTTTGTTTGGCCTTCCAAAAAAGGGACACGACTAGAAATCAGTGGTTAAGTTGTATTTACAACACTGTTCCAGAACAGTTCAACCCAAATATTCAGATG
>NW_015544180.1:1804357-1822504 GCF_001515605.1 Sinocyclocheilus anshuiensis
TATGTGGAAAATGTGTTTTTTGAACCTTAAACCACATAAACACATTTCATTACACCAAATACACAAAATAATGTTCTTTTTAGCAACATCATATGACCCCTTTAAACATCTTACCATTGGGGCTTTAAGACAAGATAAAGGTTATTCTTATGTTAAGACAAAGTATGATAATTTTTAAGAACATTAGTTTTAGGAATTCTAATTACTGAACAACCTTAAGAAGAAAAAAATATCTAAGAAATGTTCTTGTTGGATTGATTCTAGATCAGTTCTGCAGTGATCAGCACAGTCAGAGCCGCGAGCCATTTACAGTGACCCTGAATCCTAAATAGGACACCCTGCCTGCGTGTGCGCTCCGGTGCCGTTGATTTGGAGGTGCTTCTTCCGCTTCAGTCTTGAGTCTGGTGAAGATCCTGAGGACATGAGACACACACTCATGCATCAAACTCTTGAGATTGTCCTTTACCCACTTTCACACCCCACAGGGTTGTGCTGGTGAATTTCAATTGTCACCAACAATGTAGTACTCATAAAGCACATATTAATGCTTTATTCTTCATAACCATATTTTAGATCCCTTAATCCTAAACTTAACAACTACCTTATTATTACTAATACGCAAATTAGGAGTTTGAGGCAAAAGTTGTAGTTAATAGTGAGAATTGGACCCTAAAATAACGTGTGACCTATATATATATATATATATATATATACACATACAAACACACACATTTCCGATATACCGATTTCAGGGAAAGACACTACAGGTGAATAGGTTAAAAATTATCACACACACACATATACATACATACATACATGTGTGTGTGTGTGTGTGTATATATATATATAATGTATGTATATATATATATATAGCTAATTTTTACCCTATTCACCTGTAGTGTCGTTCCTGAAATCGGCAATCCAGATATCATGCGAAAAATAAGTGGTATTTTACATTTTTATTCCAATATTTGTGCACAGTGTGCAGTATAAACCGTACAGCCTACTGTATAGTTTTTAAAATGGCATGAGACAGTATGCAAATATGCAGTTATTAATTATTTAAATAGTATATGCTACATTGCTGTCATCTCGACAACTGAGAAAAAATCCAAGTCAACCGAATATGTTTGTGTTAAATGTTTCAAATAAGTTACCTTTGAGAAATAAAAGTCTGCACTATGTTAATTAGTACTTAATTATTAAAAAGTCTGACAAAAGAACAAAGAAACATGATTAAATGAGGATTTCACAACAACCAAAACAGACAGAGGGGTTTTGCGATCACTTCACAGATCCGGAATGAAACAAAACGTTCTCAATTAACATGCTTGTTGTCTGCATATCATTATATATTTATGAGGCTCTCATCGTGTGGCATGAACAGAGATTCTACACTGATTCACAATATAATAGTGAATAGCAGATGCAGTATATATCTTCAGCACATGTTGAAAGACAAAAATAAATGAAAGGTAAAGGCGTTAGCATGTCAATTAGTTATCATGAGGAAATTACTTCAGTGACACAAATCACACACAAACAAGTGCTTTATCAAAGAGCTGTGGGGGATTACTGAAGAACAGAAAACACTGACGATCTGATCGGCTATTGATTGTGTGTGTGTTATTGCCTCCGGGTATTTGGTTCCCATCCATAAGGATCAAGGACAGGAAAGCTGAAGGAAAGCTTGGGAATGTGTTTGTATTGCTGGTATGTTGTACTTCTATGTTTACATCTAACATTAAAAAAAAAAAAAAAAATCCCTAGAGACCTTCATGATTGGTGTTGGTTCACAAAACTGTACTTACTTCATGTTATGTGGGTAATTCGAGTATTGATTTTATGATCAAATCTACAAGTTTAAAGAGCTGTGCGGTGGCCAAATGTGATTTCTAACCAGAATAATCATCTTCATTAGCGGTAATGAACCTGCTACTTCCCGTTGGGCTTAAATAGCGTGACTGATGTTTGCTGGTATCTGAACAAAGATTTCCGTGCATTATTGGTGATAAAGCATCTTGCGATGAGTCTTACCTTCAGAGTGGTTCAGACTCTCTCTTGGCAGACCTAAAATTCTCATAAACGCACCAATAATATACAATCAGTTTAAGGAAAAGTTCACCGTAAAATGAAAACCTTTGCATTTACTTGCCATTATGTCACTCCAAACATTTATGACTTCTTTCATCAGTGGAACACAAAATGAGATGTTTAGCAGAATGTTCAGGCTGCAGTTTGTCATACAATGAAAGTGAAAGGCTATCGTTTAGGTTAACTGGTTAGCTGTAGATGCTGTAACTCAACTATATGGATGCAAAAAGCATCTTTCTCCACTGGTGGCCAAAAGTTGTAGCATTTTCTGACTAACTCTATTATTTCAACAAAATAAAGGTATTTCAGGCTTCCATGATTAGGGACACAGGACATTCTGCCAATCATACCCAACCCCCCACCCCCAGTGAAATCTCATTGGTCCCCACAGCTATATATTATACATAAAATATGTTCTGATTGGCTGATTGTGTTACATTGTGCATTTTCACTTCAATAACAACTGAAAAACAGGAAGCTTTTGAGTTGTAGTTACTTGATAGATTTGATAGATTATAGTCACTTAAAAATAAATAAATAATACATACATAAATAATTCTGGAAGAATATGGCAAGGAAAAGAAAATAAAGGAGTGAAAGAAGGAATAAATAAACTTAAATCCTTACAACGTTTGCATTTGGAGACCTCACAGACAACTGTTTGAGAGAAAACTAAACACTACACACACTCAGACACACTATTATAGCAGCAGCACTTCAGACGCTGATTATGTTGACTCTGATTGTGTGTGTGTGTGTGTGTGTGTGTGGTTGTTGTTGTTGTTGTTGTTGTGGGAGAGATAAACAAAAAAGAAGATAATGAGTATTTTTTCCTTCATGGATTGAGAATGTTTGAAAGGGTAATACACAACCTCATGAATTATTCATAAGTCAAAGACCTGAGCACAAACCCCACCCTCAGGCGGAAACCAAACTCAAGAGTCAAATGATCGTGATTGGAGAGCAAATCAACTGACATCATCACTGTCATTCATCACCATGGAAACCATAGTTTCTACCAAAACAAATCAACTACATTGTTATTATTATTATTATTATTATTATTATTATAGAACTGCAAATATATAAATGCATTTTCAGCAGATTTGCACTGACTAGAATATCACAGAGACTTGAGGGTGGATTCTTAAAAAACACTTACCAACCATAGAGAGCACCCTAGCAACAGAAGGAAGCACCCTATCAACCACCAAGACCACCCTAGCAGAAACACCTTAGCAACCATCAAGACCACCCTAACAACCACTGAGAACACCCTAGCAACCACCAAGACCACCCTAGCAACCACAGAACACTCTAGCAACCACCAAGACCGCCCTAGCAACCACAGAGAACACCCTTGCAACCACCAAGACCACCCTAGCAACCACAGAATATCCTAGCAAACACCAAGACCCCCTAGCAACCACAGAGAACACCCTTGCAACCACCAAGACCACCCTAGCAACCACAGAATATCCTAGCAAACACCAAGACCCCCTAGCAACCACAGAGAACACCCTTGCAACCACCAAGACCACCCTAGCAACCACAGAACATCCTAGCAAACACCAAGACCCCCTAGCAACCACAGAGAACACCCTTGCAACCACCAAGACTACCCTAGCAACCACAGAACATCCTAACAACCACAGAGAACACCCTAGCAACCACAGAGAACACCCTTGCAACCACCAAGACTACCCTAGCAACCACAGAACATCCTAGCAAACACCAAGACCGCCCTAGCAACCACAGAGAACACCCTTGCAACCACCAAGACCACCCTAGCAACCACAGAACAATCTAGCAACCACCAAGACTACCCTAGCAACCACAGAAAACATCCTAGCAACCACAGAACACTCTAGCAACCACCAAGACCACCCTAACAACCACAGAGAACACCCTAGCAACCACCATTAAAAGTACCACAGCTTCTGCTGTCAAAAACACTCAAACCTTTTTATTTATTTATAAAAAGTAGAAATCTAGTTTCATATAAGGTCCTCGCACAGGAGGCTCAACAAAATACAATATTCATGGTGCGCAAAACCATTTTAATTCAAAAGCAATTGAACTTCTGCTAGTCTGAATGGCTATGCATACCATTAAAGCATACCTGAGCGCCGCTTTATGTCCTTTTAATTAAAGTTTCGTAACCGCTTTACATTCAACACAATGACCGACCAGACCGCCGTTCATTTAACGGAGAATTAATTACCTTTCCATATGAAAGAAAACGAGAAGTGGCCGACTATGAAAAGGTCCATCATGGTCGCCGAAGCATGGATTTTCTATCTGATGTTCATCCACCAACAAAATCAATTACTGAGGAGCCACTGATTGAAAAGCACAAGCTAGCTGATCATTAGCTGAGAACACATGATAGTCAACACCAGTTAGTTGGACCAGAATGGAAATGAACGCTAAATATGCCGAGGTTGCTAATCAAGATATGAGTGTAGGGCCAGAAGATGATGTTTCTTTATGAAAATGTCAGAAGCAGATGCGAGGGAAAACAATTTAGCCTTCAGAAAAGAAATCAGCATGCAACATCATAAGTGAGACTCTTTTGTGTCCGACCGCAGGGGTGAAACGCTGTTCTAGCATCACACACACACGCATGTTTCATTCAGATGTGACTCACACACATGCCACGTCTCTGAATGAATGGAGGATTTCAACAGCGTGAATGATAGCGCAGATCACTGTGACGTCACCTTGTGATGTGTCGGTGTTTCTATTCACCATATGCACAGTGAGGTTCAACAGTGACAGAAGTGGAGGGAATATATATAATAGAACTCCCGAGTTCCCATCCCAAGGTCATGGAAAACCTGGAAATATCAGGGAAAATATATGAAATGGTAAAAGTCATGGACTTTTCTATAATAAATGAACATTTCTCTGGTTATGCTGCATGGAGGCTCAGAAAGACAAATCCTCCATTGAGCCACATTCAAATCTGCTGCTGTTTTGTCTTTTTTGGACACAAATAAGTGTAATGGTTTAAATCCCTTGATTCTAAGGACTGGTCCACCCTAGCAACCACAGAACAATCTAGCAATCACCAAGACCACCCAAACAACCACAGAGAACACCCTAGCAACCACCAAGACCACCCTAGCAACCACAGAACACCCTAGCAACCACCAAGACTACCCTAGCAACCACAGAAAACATCCTAGCAACCACAGAACACTCTAGCAACCACCAAGACCACCCTAACAACCACAGAGAACACCCTAGCAACCACCATTAAAAGTACCACAGCTTCTGCTGTCAAAAACACTCAAACCTTTTTATTTATTTATAAAAAGTAGAAATCTAGTTTCATATAAGGTCCTCGCACAGGAGGCTCAACAAAATACAATATTCATGGTGCGCAAAACCATTTTAATTCAAAAGCAATTGAACTTCTGCTAGTCTGAATGGCTATGCATACCATTAAAGCATACCTGAGCGCCGCTTTATGTCCTTTTAATTAAAGTTTCGTAACCGCTTTACATTCAACACAATGACCGACCAGACCGCCGTTCATTTAACGGAGAATTAATTACCTTTCCATATGAAAGAAAACGAGAAGTGGCCGACTATGAAAAGGTCCATCATGGTCGCCGAAGCATGGATTTTCTATCTGATGTTCATCCACCAACAAAATCAATTACTGAGGAGCCACTGATTGAAAAGCACAAGCTAGCTGATCATTAGCTGAGAACACATGATAGTCAACACCAGTTAGTTGGACCAGAATGGAAATGAACGCTAAATATGCCGAGGTTGCTAATCAAGATATGAGTGTAGGGCCAGAAGATGATGTTTCTTTATGAAAATGTCAGAAGCAGATGCGAGGGAAAACAATTTAGCCTTCAGAAAAGAAATCAGCATGCAACATCATAAGTGAGACTCTTTTGTGTCCGACCGCAGGGGTGAAACGCTGTTCTAGCATCACACACACACACGCATGTTTCATTCAGATGTGACTCACACACATGCCACGTCTCTGAATGAATGGAGGATTTCAACAGCGTGAATGATAGCGCAGATCACTGTGACGTCACCTTGTGATGTGTCGGTGTTTCTATTCACCATATGCACAGTGAGGTTCAACAGTGACAGAAGTGGAGGGAATATATATAATAGAACTCCCGAGTTCCCATCCCAAGGTCATGGAAAACCTGGAAATATCAGGGAAAATATATGAAATGGTAAAAGTCATGGACTTTTCTATAATAAATGAACATTTCTCTGGTTATGCTGCATGGAGGCTCAGAAAGACAAATCCTCCATTGAGCCACATTCAAATCTGCTGCTGTTTTGTCTTTTTTGGACACAAATAAGTGTAATGGTTTAAATCCCTTGATTCTAAGGACTGGTACAAATAGAAATGTTCCAACTCTACTAAATATTCATGCAATGATCACAAATGTCTTCCGAGATCACATCTGGGATTTAAAAGCTGATTTTATTTTGTAATCTACAGCTGTTAGATCTTCTAAACTTGAATTAGGAACGTACACTAAAGTCTACTAAAAATGATTTGAAAGATTGCATATACACATATGAGGTGGGCAGGTGATTATTTTACATCAGTTGCACATGTATGAAACTTCTAAATGTTTAGTAGTGGTGTTGCTTACACTACTGTTCAAAAGGCTGGAGTTTGCAGGAGTTTTCAATGTTTTTGAAAGAAGTCTCAAGCTCACCAAGGCTGCATTTATTTGATCAGTAAAATTGTGAAATAATATTATCATTTAAAATAACTATTTTCTATGTGAATATGTGTTAAAATGTAATTTATTCCTGTGATCAAAGCTGAATTTTCAGCATCATTACTCCAGTCATCAGTGTCACATGATCCTTCAGAAACCATTCTAATATGCTGCTCAAGAAACAACAAAAGTCACCACCATGATGCTAGTGTATTCTGACTGTTTGCTAGGATGGTAGCTAGTATGTATAAATTTGCATCTTCTGGGATTTTTTTTTAAACATGTTTTATGGTACGTTTGATCACTTAGTAAAGTAACAGCACACTCTTCTCAACAACACACAACATTTGAGGAATCATTCACGTCTGGAGCACAAATGGGGTGGAACTTCATTCCATCGGGGGTAACCATGTCTCGTCCTCCTTTGATTTTCTCATTTCTCCTGCTGTCCGTCTGAATGATTGCTCAGTATTTCTTGAGGAGATAACATGTTAATTACCTGCTGTCTTCAGTGCGTTTCATGTTGTGTGTGCTTCGTTACTCTTTACATGTGTTTATAGTTGAATTTGGGGGATGTCAGAGGAAACGATTCTGATATACTTTCAAATAAACCTGAAAATCATATACACACACAAACACACACACACACAGAGAAACACAGATAATTGAATTACAATACTGTATTTTAAACGGGTGGAAGTACACTAGCCAGGTTGACCTCACCTGATCATGATGATATCATGTTCAAAGTGCATCCAAAAATGTTATATTAAACAAATATATATATATATATATATATATATATATAATATACATTTTTATAACGTATATATAAAATGTATTTAAATAGTATTTATGATTTTTTTTTCATGCACTTACACACAAAAAGTAACAAAAAGCAAAAAATAAAAAAGGTACTTGGTTGAACACGTTTTTTTTTTTTTTTTTTTTTTGACATTTGGTATCATGATATTCTTAGAGGAATCTTGGAGTACCATCTAAATACCATGGTATATGAATTTCAGTACCATGGTATTTATCAAAGTACCATGGTATTACCATCTGATACCATCACTGTTATAGTATAATGCTTTTTGGTACATGACCAAAAACCTAAAGCTGTACCATGGTAAATGTCCAAACTTCATCAGGGGAAGCTGTTGCTCTAGTGTAAAAAGCAGCAGAGCCAGTGGATGTAAATGGCAGATTTGGAAGTTTGTGTTTTAACACCTGATGGCAGAAAGAAAAAAATAGTTCACCATCGCTACACATCCATGGAATATTTCCATTCTACAAAAGTGGGAAAATTCTTTCGATTTTTAAAATGCTCTTCACACTAAGAAAAAAAAATGGTTCTTTTAAGGGGCTCCAAAAACAGATCTTCTACGGCAACTCCAAAAATACCTTTTGTAACCTTTATTTCTAAGAGTATAGGAGGAAAACTTTCTCTCACTGATTCTGGAGAATGACAGGTTTGCTGTGAGCCTCAGCATTTCCTATCGGAGCGGAGGTGAGGGCTGCGTGCGCTCTCTTCAGCCGTTGCTCCTGTAATGCGTGGACGCGAGAGATATGAATTAGTTAACACAGTCCCGGCTGAATACCTTTCATTCTGTGCGTGAACTTTCATGTGTTCCTGTGCTGTTTTGTGCTTCTCCTGAAGCCTGATGGATTGAGAGAGAGAGAGAGCGATGCCTGTTTTCTTCATCATTCATGAAACACCAACACACAAAGGCTTTCATCATCTCTCCGGCTGTCAGTGGAGGTGGAGTACTACAGCATGAAGAAACAGGCTTCCCACAGGTCATCGGCGTGAGTCAGCAGAGCTGTGAATGAACGACCTGTTAGAGGAGGCGGAAACAACGCAGCACAATCACACTAAAAGCAAAGAAGAAAAGAGCTTGAAATGACAGCCTAGACTGTGATCTTTCATTAAGCACTACACCATACGAACACAAAAGACACCATTAAAGAATGAGTTCCACCAGAATGGTCCACGGTTCTCATGTTCAGTGGATTTTTAGCTGGGAAACTGGCAAAATCTGCCCACCTCTCCACTGACTTACTGTAGAGTCAGAAGTGCAGGATGATGTAACTGACATCATTCCTACATAGCCTGCACACAAATTTGTTTATGAGATGCATGTTTTAAAAATACAAAAGCAATTTGTTTTTCAGCCTCTTTCTGATCTTACAATCTGCATTTGATGCAGTGTTTACGAGTTATAACCAATAAAATGAATCGAATCACACATTTACATTTTCATTTATGCTTTTTATCTTTTATCCAAAGCAACTTACATTAGAGGAACAAAAGCACCTCATCTCACTTGATATTTGTACATTAAAATCTCTGATATTCCGGACTATAGATTTGGCACAGGTCACTCATTTAGTGTATGACTACTTGACTGTTTACTCTATTTTAGATATTTAAATGAATATAATTCAGGTCCATGGCACAAGTACATGAATTATGCAGCAAATTTGAATTATCATGGTAATAGCATAGGCAGAGCTGGCCACAGGGACTTGGGGCAAAAATGGCACTAAATTGGACAAAAATGCCCCTGCACAAATGAATTAAATCTATTACGTCTGTTGCTAACAAAGGGAATATGAATAGACAGTGTCGATTGCGGCATTAAATTAAGATCTGCTCATGTTGCACCGTATTTCATTTTAGGCGCTTTTACAGTGTTGCGCATTATAACCAATGACACACATATCTGTTGAGCTTAGGAATGCAATGGCCAATCAGAAGCGTTCAGATGAGTCATCGTTGAAACTCTTCCGTTTTGTTGAGTGCGTGCGCGTTCGCTGACTGAATTCCGGACTCTTGCGAATTCGCTCATCATAAACAACAAAGCACAGATGTAAATGTAAGTAAGAGATTCATTTCACAGTGTAAACAGCTTCAGTGATTATAACGATAGTTTTGATTTTTTGAGAGTGCTTAAAAATAGATCAATGTTAGTGATAATGTCACTTTCTATATATAATTTATTTGCTGTTTGAATAACCGTGGAAAGGACGTTATATAATCTATCAATTTCTAACGTTTTTATTCAATCGTAATCACGTTAAATACAAATTCAGTCCCATTAAACTTTTTTTTTTGGGTAAATAGATTTGTTCATAACCTTAAACACAAGCAATAATAATGTTGGTTGCGGTAAACACGCCTAAAAATCTCTACAAACATTCGCCTTCATCTGTGTCGATTTTGTATCAGAGGGAGTGAGTCTTAAAATACACACTGTAAAAAATGACCGCGAATTTAACGGTAAAAGACTGTAAAAATGCTACTTTTTCACTGTATGAAAAAAAAGACACTGTATAATTTACAGTAAATAACCGTAAATTGACATTCCCAGAATTCCCTGCGTTACATTTCAAATTTGATGTTTTTATGTTGAAATAACTGTTTCTTCTTAGTTTTTTCTTATCAGTTTTGTATATTAGGGTTGTGTGTTACACCTAATGTTGTTAAATGAATGTTTATTGCATTATTTCAGTTTCATGTGTGTTACCATGATGGTGTTTAGTGTTTGTGTGAATGACACTGTGCCCCTTCTATATATGTTATTATTTAAAAGCTGCTTGTGATGGGCTTTGGTTCATCATGTGACTTTCTCATCACCACCTGCATTTGGTGGTTATCAGTGTATTACAAGGCTACAAAACAGATTTCAGCACTTCAACAGGTTGGTATATTAACATTATATCAGTTAATGAAATTACGGTATTTAACTGTAAATTTAAGTTAAAACCGTAAAACCTAAAACGTTGCTACTGTATTTTTTTACAGTAAAATTCCGGCAACCAGAGCTGCCAGTTTTTTACCGTAAATTTTACGGAATTTTTTTTTTACAGTGCAGGGTTCATTAGTTGCACATGCAAGGATCTGTCTAATCACATTAAAAAAAAAAAAAAAACGTTAAGTTTTTGTCTGTGTTATATCTTTCACTTGGATGTTATAAGCTGCACTGAGTAAATAAAGCTGGATAAATGTTGGACAGTTCATGCAATCAATTGTCACAGCTTTAATTATGTAGAGGAGGAAGAGGAAAAGGCTATCAGACTCAGATGACAGCGTATAAAATCCATATGCAAGAGTTCATGGTGCATAGTGTATATTATGTCATTTGGGACACAACTTATGTCTGCAACACTACTAAAAACATGAAATTCAGAACACACTTACCATTTTGAGGATGGACCAATCACAGGACATTTCATCAGTGCAGCTGTTCCCATGGCGATGAGGTCAGCGGATGGAGTTTGCTGAATGGCCAGTGACAGGAAACATCCAGAGGAATCGTGCCATTGTAAGTTTCACCAGCGAATGATGACAGAACAGACCGGTTACAATCTTAAAAAACTGAAAACAGTGAGAAAATGTGTAAATAAAATGCATAATTTATGACACAGAATATGAATGCATTCAGATGTTTAAACAGGTGAGGATAAAATCTCTATGTCTACATTGATTCACTGAAAATAAATCTTTAGAATAAAATTATTAACTGCTATTTTGCTCTCATTTTCAAATACATGTAAGAATACTTTGTATTTCAAATAAAAATTGAAATTTGACATTTGAAATTGTTCTGAAGGCAAAACTTTCTCATTTAAGAACACATTTAAAAAAATACTTTGCATTCCCCAATTCTTTGGAATGTTCCTATTTTTTAAATGCCATTTACTTATTATTTTCAAATTAAGCATAGGTTAAGAAAATGTATTCCCCCCAAAAAAAAATTATAATAAAATTCCTTTATAATGTTTAAGATTGATTTAAAGACAAGACAAATATTTTTGTGAATCCGGCCCCAGACGAGGACCTCCTTCCATTTTACAGCATCTTTTACACACTTGATGCTATTTTCAGAGAAACTGTAACTCACTTCCATGGGGCTATTTTTATTCTTCTCATTTTTAAAGGAATATCTCTCTTCACTTATCTGAACAAAACTTACTCGCTTCTGAAAACAGTTGCATCTCAGCAGGATAAGACGGACATACAGTACTGCACTGAGAGTTCAGTTCAGCTCCTTAAAAACAGATTTCTTTTATGTCTAACATTGTAAGTGAAGACTCATGTTGTAAATCTGCATCTCAAATGAAGTGCAGTGGCCTGTTTTATGCTTCGCTGATACCAAACCTGTGGGCTTCCCGCTCGGAAACAGAAATTCCCAAAGCTGTGATATCTGAGAGGTAAAGCGCGTGGCTCGGGTCACGCACGGCTTTCTCTGCTTGTCTCTGAGCGCAGGACTGAAGAGAAGCGCAGTGGACTGAATCAAGGACTGAGTTTGGATTAGCTGTGCTGAATGAGTCTGAGGAATTATGGGAACTGTTTGAGAAAAACCACAAGCAATACAAAACCACTTTCAATTTACAGGACATTTCATTCACAATGAATACTGAACAACATTAAGCTTGCTTGGATTATTGTGATGATAATAATAACAATACTGTTACTACTACTACTACCAATTATTATTATTATTAGTAGTAGTAGTAGTAGTAGTAGTAGTAGTAGTAGTAATAATAATAGTATATATATATATATATATAAAACTATACTACATAATTTATATAGACATGTATAAAGACTCATTTATGCTGTGTGAGAAAAAAATAGTAAACATTTATTAATTACATTTATTAAAACATTAATCGAACACATTAATCGAAGTATAAATCAAGTTATTCTTATAAAATTGAATGTTATAATATATTAGATATTATTTGTAAAAAAAAAAAAAAAAGCCATGAAATAAAAATAAATATAATTGATACATAAAAATAATTGATACATAAATAGTTAAACACTAAAAATTTATTATTTTGTAATCTATATTTTTCTAGTTAATATTAAAGAAACAAACTCAATAAAAACATATCTGTAGAGCAAATTAATAATAATAATAAATATTTGTAAATAATACAACAACAAAACAGATAAACATGATAAATAAAATCATTGAAAAATAATATAAATAATTAAACAATAAAAACACTGTTGCAAGGAAAAATGAAAATATCGAATTATATATTTTCAGAAAACTATATGTATATTTGCTTTTTCTTTTCTTTTTTTTACTATTGAAGGACCATTAATATATTTTTATTTTATTTTTTTATTTATTTTTTTGTGTGGGACCCTTAATACCCTCTTATGTCTACTAGTTTCAAAACCTTGGCACAAAACCTCTGCAGAAAAGTTAAATTTTGCACACCTAGTACTGCACAGAATGCATATTGATACTATTAATACAGCATATTTATGCTAAGCGCATTAGTTTTACCTTGTTCTCATCAACACCTAGCAGCATCCGGCGTCACTTTAGCTCAGCAGCCCTTCAGCTTTGATTCTGTGCTCGTCTCGCTCTCTCTGACACTCTCAGCAGTTGTTGTAGCAGATGGTTGTCCTTTGCTACAGGAGCAATAACAACAGAAGTTACTCACACACACACACACACACACACACACACACACACACAAATACTTTCAGACTTGGGAAGAACTCAAGTTGTCACCGGTGACTTTCAGAGCAGCAGTTTACCTGCAGACAGAAAGATCTCATCCTTATTTAAACATACAGTGGGTACGGAAAGTATTCAGACCCCCTTAAATTTTTCACTCTTTGTTATATTGCCAAAAATGTCAACGATTCTGTGTTTTTCTGTCAATATGGGGTGCTGTGTGTACATTAATGAGGAAAAAAAATTAACAAATGATTTTAGCAAATGGCTGCAATATAACAAAGAGTGAAAAATTTAAGGGGGTCTGAATACTTTGCGTACCCACTGTATATCTGTGTTTGTCGCAGCAGACTCAACCACGTATTAAATATTAAACTAAAGTAGTGTTTCTCTCCTTTTCCTTCAGGGACCAAATTAAAAGAGTAATTTTAATGCATCCCACCAAAACCAGGATTAAATTCAAAGCCTTCATTTCTGAAGTATTTCTCAATTATTTTATCTGTAGGGACTTCAAAACATTCTTTAATAAAGAGTGTTTTAAGCCTTGAACCAAACCAATCAGCTCGGAGCTGAATCACTATATTACAAACTTTAATTTGAAGGGGAAAAATAACTATTAGAAAATGCTATTTAAAATATAAAATAATTTATTCATTTTTATTTCATAAATTACTTAAATTTTTTTTTTTTTTTACTGTGAATTAGGTAATATGTAATATGTTATATATATTTTTTTTTTTTCTTTTTTTTTAAATGAATAGTTGATACTCTTGAATATCTCCCACAGACTGACTACACTGCAAAAAGTTTTTTTTACTCGGTATTTTTGTCTAGTTTTCCAGTACAAATATCTAAACATTCTTAAATAAAGATTTATTTACTTGAGATGCAAGTTTACTAAAAGTATTAAGTCTTGTTTTCTGAAAAATGTTTCAAAATTAAGTGAACTTCCACTTAAAACAAGAACAAATGAACTAAAAGGGAAAAAAATCAAGTTTTTATTAACCCCTTTGGCAGATATTTATTATTGTTTTAAGCAATAGCTTTAACGATTCTTAAATTAAAATACATTTACTGGAGAAGCTAAATTACATAAGAAGTCTTGTTTTCATCAAAATGAGATAATAAAAATAAACCTAATTCAAAAAGAAAACAAGTTTTCATACCCCATTGACAGACATTTAATCTTGTTTTAAACAAACTCAATGCTGCTGAATTATTATTATTTTTTTTTCAGAAAACAAGACATTATATTTAATGTCATTTTGCGCCTCAAGAAAATGTATCTTGGTTTAAGAATGTTCAGATGTTTTACTGAAAAACAAGACAAAATCACTGAATTTTGTATTTTTTTTTTGCAGTGCACAGTCCATTGATTTGCCATCTAAAGAATATTATAATCAAAAATAACACGTTTTTTTTGTCAAAAACAGCATACGACAATCTAACTGGTCAGTTTTACACTAACTGATGGGTGCCATGAGGATTCATAAGTCCACTTCGAAAAAACAGTTAAATCGCTGCTACAATGAGCATTTGTGAGGAAGAACTAACCACTGCAAGTTTGCAATGTGTTTGCGAAAGCGTTGCATATTCTGCTTTGTCATCTGAATTATGTCTGTAAAACAAATATAGATGTACAACTGTCATACAGCAGCACAACAGGGAAACTGAATCTGCCTGCGGATTCTGCAGTATAAAGCGATGTGTGTGCTGAATCTGTGTTGATTTATGACTGTTGATTATAACTCTATGCTGCATCAATGTCTCAGAGCCAGACACATCAATAACTACTGACAAAATTCATCTTGCCAGATTAAAGTGACAGACAGTCGGTGGGGGGCGGCGTCCCACGCATACAGTCCAGCCTATCAGAGACCTCATCTCATTATTCCCAAAAGCTTATTAAATATAAAACAGACACCATTTATCACGACATACAGCTCCACAACAGGACGCATGCATCAGGAGAAATGTCAGCTAGGCTTTATTTACACTTTGTATACGCTGTCATGAATGCTTCCCGCTCACCTCTGGTGTCCCGTCGATGCTGTGGGGCCCACCGGAGCGTCATGCCAAAAAATGAGCTGCCAGGAGAAAAAGTGCATGTAGCCACAACAAATAAAGACTTATTTACACTTTTCAAAGGACTCTGTTATTGACAAAAAAGCTGGAAAGTTTTATTCTGGACATGACGTGAGTAAAACGTAATTTTACACCAGAAACACAGACACAAAAAGGCATTGTGTTAATGTAATACACTACAAAAAATGACTTTGTATGCAGAATTTTTGTCATGTTTAATAGTACAAATATCTAAACATTCTTAAATCAAGATACTTTTACTTGAGATGTGAAATTACTTACGATATTAAGTCTTGTTTTCTGAAAAATGTATCAAAATTATGTGAGTTTATACAAGAAAAAAAAAATCTACCAGTGAGATCAGAAAAATAAACTCAATTTAAAGGGAAAATAAAATTACTTTTCTTGCACTCGTTGGCAGATATTTATTCTTGATTTAAGAATAAGAGTTTATTTTTTGGGGGGGGAATACCTTACATCTTAAGTCATTTTACTTCTCAAGTAAATGTATTATGATTTAAGAGTGATAGATTTTCTAAATAAAATGTTAAAAATCTAAAATACAAACAAATAATTACATAACATATGTATCATAATAATCTTATAATATTAGACTACTATATTACTACTATATTGGAAATATTACACTACTATATGTGACCCTGGACCACAAAACCAGTCTTAAGTGTCAATGACAATATTTGGCCGAGATACAACTATTTGAAAATCTGGAATCTGAGGGTGCAAAAAAATCTAAATATTGAGAAAATCGCCTTTAAAGTTGTCCAGATGAATTCTTAGCAATGCATATTACTAATCAAAAATTAAGTTTTGATATATTTACGGTAGGAAATTTACAAAATATCTTCATGGAACATGATCGTTACTCAATGTCCTAATGATTTTTGGCATAAAAGAAAAATCAATAATTTTGACCCATACGATGTATTTTTGGCTATTGCTACAAATATAACCCAGCAACTTAAGACTGGTTTTGTGCTCCAGGGTCACATATTACAGTACAATTTAAAATGTAAAATTCAACAAATCTAGTAGCTTCACCCAACTGGTACGCTTTTGCTCAAATCTAAGAGCATCAAAGTGCAAACTCAGTTGCTTTTTCACTTTGAACACACCTTAAACCTGCAGATCAAGATCCATCACACCTGCTGGACCATGACACATGTTAGGTATGGATGAGGATTCGTCTCTGATTCCTGTGTCCATCAATCCCATAGGATTCCATGCGGAGTGTTGCTGGATTCCGAGGCATGTGTCGTCATCACTTGTTATGATGCTGCATGTGAGTTGTCATGTCTGATGTCGTCTGAGCCAGAAAGGCATGTAAATAAATCATGAAAGCGAAAAATAGTTGTTATTTGTGTGAAAGATCCACCACTGACCTCTGCTTTCTGTCGCGGAGCCTGGAGGGAGGGCGGCAAATGATGCAGGCCGCTCTGTCAAACATGTCCTTTGAATGCTTTGTTAAAGTAAAGTCCAGATGCCCCTTGAACCTCCAGTTCAGCTCTTAAATATTAATACACCAGTATTAATATCTGCAGTAAAAATGCATCTTGCATGGCAGAGTTCCTATTATTTGTCTGACAAACACTTTCATTCAAATCACTGCATTACAGTCACAATGTTATCAGGAAAAGTCTGAACTTCATATGCTTTTAAATTACCCAGTGAAGTCCCAAGCTAATGCTAACACAAGATCCTGTAGGTTTAGCCTTCAGGTTCAGGCACGTATGAGGCATTTCCTCACAACACAATATATAAGAGAAGTATATATGTTCCTTGATATCCTGGCCTACAGTACATTTCCCAAATGTCAAAGGCAGAAATGCTGAAAGTTGGAGGGAAAACTTACAATAACACACCAAGAATGTCATAACCTGTACAACACTTATGCCACAGTACACTGATGGTATCAAATGGTAATACCAAAGTATTTGAATGGTTTGAAAAAGACCATTGGACAGCTGCAGCTCATCCAGAACACTGCTGCCAGGATTCTGACTACAACCAGAAAATCTGAGCATATCACACCAGTCCTCAGGTTTTTACACTGGCTTGCAGTTACATTTAGGATTGATTTTAAAGTACTTTTACTCATTTATAAATCACTCAATGGCCTAGGACCTCAATACATTGCAGTTATGCTCACTGAATATAAGCCTAACAGCCAACTCAGATCATTAGGATTGTGTCAGTTAGAAATACCAAGGGTTCACTCAAAACAAGGGGAGTCTGCTTTTAGCTACTATGCCACCCACAGTTGGAATCAGCTTCCAGAAGAGATCAGATGTGCTAAATCAATAGCTACATTTAAATCAAGACTCAAAACACATATTTTTAGATGTGCTTTTACTGAATGAGCACTGTGCTACGTCCGAACTGATTGCAATGTATTTTATGCATCATCATTTTCTATTCTCAACTGTTTTTATTTCATTTTAAATCATTTTTTAAATCATTTTAAAATTTAATTCCTTGCTTTTATTATTGTGATTTTTTTACTTTTATGTTAAGCGCTTTGAATTACCATTGTGTATGAAATGTGCTACATAACGTCTCAGGTTACGTATGTAACCATGGTTGCCTGAGTAGGGAACGAGACACCGTGTCCTCTAGGGGTCGCTATGGGGAACGCCTCGTCGTGACCCGTGTCTGAAGCATACATTGAAAAAATACCAACAACACGTTGGCCGGCGACAGCCATGACGTCACTACCGGTGCGACTATAGTATAAATAGGCGCCG
>NW_015544180.1:1823515-1829565 GCF_001515605.1 Sinocyclocheilus anshuiensis
TCTTCAAACTCATCGGCCAGATCCACCTGCGATCCCCACGAGCTCATTCTCCTCCGTGCCTGCGGCGGTCCTGAATCGCGGGAAGCAGATGGCTGCCCCTCCTTCCTCAAAAAGAGAGACAAACGAGAGCGGAGATTTTTTATTTGAAATACGCTCGCAGTGCACGCCAATTGCCCCCTCGGAGACATCGCGTGCATGCTCTTCGCCCAAACAAAAACTTGCCTTGCTTACATGATTAACATATTCATTTACCAGGTACACTGTCCAAAAATCATTGTAATACCACAGTAAGCTTTATATTAAAGCTTTTAGACATAAAACGTTTGCCATTTGGAATTAAATCATTTGGAATTTGGAGTTAAAAACGTCCCATGGTATCTGAAAGTTACAATTTGAAATTTAAAACGTCCAAATTTGGAACCTGTAAATTGGAATTTGGAACTAAAAACGTCCAAATTTGGGATTTGAAAGCTGGAATTTGGAACTAAAAACATCCAAAATGTAAAATATCCAAATTTGTTGTGATTTGGAATTTTAGAAGTCAGGGGAAGCAAATTTAGGGGAAGTCGTGGCCTAATGGTTAGAGAGTCGGACTCGTAACACAAAGGTTGCAGGTTCGAGTCTGGTACCGGCAGGGATTGTAGGTGGGGGGAATGAATGTACAGCGCTCTCTCCCACCTTCAATACCACGACTGAGGTGCCCTTGAGCAAGGCACCGAACCCCCAACTGCTCCCCGGGCGCCGCAGCAAAAATGGCTGCCCACTGCTCCGGGTGTGTGTTCACGGTGTGTGTGTACACTGCTGTGTGTGTGTGTGCACTTTGGATGGGATAAATGCAGAGCACTAATTCCGAGTATGGGTCACCATACTTGGCCACATGTCACGTTACTTTTCACTTTAAAAGTCCAAAGTTTGGATCTGAAAGTTGGAATTTGCAATTAAAAACGTTCAAATTTGCCATCTGAATGTTGGTATTTGGAAAAGTGTCCAAACTTGGGATTTGAACATTGGAATTTTGAATTGAAAATGTCTAGATATGGAATCTGAAAGTTGGAATTTGGAATTAAAAACAACCAAATTTGCATTATGAAAGTTGGAATTTGGCATTTAAAATGTCCAAATTCAGATTATGAAAGTTGGAATTTGGAATTTAAAACATCCAAATTGCTTTATACAAATGCATGCTTTATATAAATATACAATCTAAAATCCTATTTGCTTCATATCTACATTATGCCATCATTTACTAAAATGAAAATAGATAAACATGAAAACAGTAGAGACAACGGAGTAATCAGACAGTTTTTTTCGTTTACAAACATTTCTTTAGGGTTTCCTAATGTTGAACTCTGGTCAGACAAGGCTTCAAACATTTAACCTCATCTTCAAAATAACAGACCTTTTCCACATTGATGCCTTTGAAATTGATTCTATTTAAATGTAAGTTGACCCATGGCTCCGGCGAGGCATGACATGACCAGTTGTCATGGAGACACGTAACTGGTGCACAGTGGCAGGGACTTTAAGAAACACAAAATGATGAAAATGGATGTAAATTAATGTACTCGAATGATTATTACTCATAAATATGAAATAGAGACATACACAATATAAACATGCAGCAATAAATATAAACAAGAAAAACCCGCAACCTTGGGGTTAGAGAGTCGGACTCGTAACCCAAAGGTTGCGGGTTCGAGTCTCGTACTGGCAGGGATTGTAGGTGGGGGGAGTGAATGTACAGCACTCTCTTCCACCTTCAATACCACGACTGAGGTGCCCTTGAGCAAGGCACCGAACCCCCAACTGCTCCCCGGGCGCCGCAGCATAAATGGCTGCCCACTGCTCCGGGTGTGTGTTCACGGTGTGTGTGTGTGTTCACTGCTATGTGTGTGCACTTTGGATGGGTTAAATGCAGAGCACTAATTCCAAGTATGGGTCACCATACTTGGCCACATGTCGCATGTCACGTCATGTCAAAAATATATATTTTTAGATTTTCTGAAGAAAATGTGATCGTGATTACCTGTGCAAAAGTTCCCGCCACAATACTGGAGTGTTGTTGGTGGTTGCCAGGGCATTGCTGTACAGCTTCTATGGTGTTCTGGGTTGTTCCTAGGGCATTGCCAAGGCAGAGACAAAACAACACCAATTAGTGTTAAATTTGCCACTGTTGTATTAAATCTAGGCAAATCAAAGTTTCCGCCAAAATGCTGGAATTTTGTTGGTGGTTGCCAGGGCATTGCTAGGGTGTTCTTTGTCCATGTTTAATTCAATGTCCTACTTGCCATTTCTTTGTAATTACGGTATTTGTGAAATTCACTAGCAATTTCTAATTGAACATTTTTTAAATGTCATTTTTTTCCCAGTGTAGTTACCAATGATTTCTTTACACACAAAACAAATGCTACTGATGTTAAAAGACTTGAAATCAGAATATGATCATAATCTTGAGATTTGGTTTAAATCAGATAGGATAACGTCCAAAGACCATATACAGCATGACCCTCAATATGAAGTATGAGAAGAGGATTCATACTGGAGTCTGCTTGCTTAAAGAACGAACACTCACACTCACACTCACACACACACACACACACACACACACAACACCAATTAGTGTTAAATTTGCCACTGTTGTATTAAATCTAGGCAAATCAAAGTTTCCGCCAAAATGCTGGAATTTTGTTGGTGGTTGCCAGGGCATTGCTAGGGTGTTCTTTGTCCATGTTTAATTCAATGTGCTACTTGCCATTTCTTTGTAATTACGGTATTTGTGAAATTCACTAGCAATTTCTAATTGAACATTTTTTTAAATGTCATTTTTTTCCCAGTGTAGTTACCAATGATTTCTTTACACACAAAACAAATGCTACTGATGTTAAAAGACTTGAAATCAGAATATGATCATAATCTTGAGATTTGGTTTAAATCAGATAGGATAACGTCCAAAGACCATATACAGCATGACCCTCAATATGAAGTATGAGAAGAGGATTCATACTGGAGTCTGCTTGCTTAAAGAACGAACACTCACACTCACACTCACACACACACACACACACACACACACACCCATAGTGAACATGAAAGGTGTTAGAAGTGTGATCATTTCCTGAGGGAAATAAGAACCTGTCTCATGCCCTTATTACATCCTACAGCCATGACACACACAGCCGCAACTCCCAAGACAGGTTTCCCTGCCCTTGAGAAAGACCTTGATAGAAACACACACACTCTAAACTACACGACCACCAAAGGGCATGCTGACCTGGCATCCTACTGACTGTCATTCAAACAGAGTGTATCACATTCATATTCTGATTTTTCCTTGTTGAAAACAACAAGCTCTACACTCTTATCAATGAAGGTTACAATAGGAACCAAAAATGTTGAGTCTGTAGTTCTTTAGACAACCACCTATGATCTGGTGCTTTAAAGAACCCAGAAACCAATACACTGATCTAAAGAACCTACTGAATGTAGAAGCATCAAGAAATTTCCAAAGAACTATATAGCAACAATACATTCATAAAATGGTTCTTGATAAGAACCCACCAAAGACAAAACATTTTGTAAAAAAAAAATAAAAAAATAAAATAATAATAATAAATAATATCATAAATTATTTTATTGGTATGTTTTCAAGGTTTGTGGGTAATTCTTTTTTTTTTTTTTTTTTTTTAACTATGTTTTAAAATGTTATTTCTTTTCAATTAACAGATTTAAAAAAATGATCAGATCAGCACATGCACAGGGAGAATTGTCATAAAAAATTATTTATTAAAATTAAATTAAAAATTAATTAAATTGAAAAAATAAAATTAAAGAACATATGGAAGTCATAATAAAATAAATGTAATAAAAGTATAAAAAGGAGTAATGTAATAATAAAATTAATATAATAAAAATTAAATTAATGTATGGGAGCAAAGAAAATATTAAAATGAATAAAATGACATTGTTAGCTATGTAGATTTAATTTAACTGAAAAAAAAAGATAAAAAAAAAAAAAAGAACAGATGTTCATTCTAGCTATCTGGATTTATATTGAATCCTACGTGTCATATTTTGAATTCAGGATTTTGAAAATGTGAGAAAGCAGTTGTATAACAACACTGGGACTTCATATTTGATCTTTTAACATTATTAAACGTTAACACATTAAAAAACACAATTTTGAAGATAAATGTGGCAAGAGACATGTTAACCATGCTAACAACATCACAGCAGCATTGTGAATTGTCACGACAAAAAGTCACCAAGTTTTGTGGCATTCCGATGAAGAAAAAAATAAAATATGTATATATAAATAAAAACTATAGGGTTTGTGTGCCAAATGTGCCTTAATTGAAAAGTTAATTTCTGTCACAATTGTCAACTAACCGCAGTTAAAAAATATTAATCTTTCACAATTAAGTTGCTCTAACCAGAAAGAGTGCTGCATTGTGTATAGAGCTGAAAAGAAACCCATCTCTCCTGCTCTTTCTGAATGAATTAATCTGAATGAATGAATGTGTTTATGCGTGTTTATATGAGACTTTGACTAAATGAATGTGCTGGAGACAGAAGGTTTTCCAACACATTTGTCAGACGGGTGATAACCTGTCAGCGCTGGAAAGCTTTTCTGCCGTTTTGATTTATGCCTTGCATTCAACTGAGCTGTCATTAGCAGCCAGCAACTGTCTGAGAGAAATCACCGGCAACTGAAAGCGAACCCCTGCGTTTTACTGATGAGACAAAATTATAAGAACCAGTGTTATTCATGTCCTGACATGACACTAGCGATAAGAATGAATTAAAACCCCAGACGCAAGAGGAAGACTTTAAGACTTACTGTTTAATTAACTGATATAGTGTTTCTTTAAACTTCGGAGGCTTGTTGTGTGTTTGTCAGCCCTGAGCACGACATTCGGGTTCGGGAAGTAAAAGTTCTATTCATTTTCTCCATAGAGAAATCGATTTTTGGAGATAATGTATAAACCTTTCTGAACAGACCCACCACGAGCTCCGAGGTTGTTAAATGATGGTATATGCTTCTGTAGAGGCCACAATTTAATGTTTTTTTTTTCATGTTTAATAGCCAAATGATTTACACTTACTATTATTATGAAGACACTAATCATATTGAGACATTGTTAGCATGGTTATCACTTAATGGTACTTTAAGTGAAAGAAAGTATGTTTATGAAGGCCAAAAGAAGTCAGTGTAGATGAAAACTTTACTGTTGTATGACTTCATATGAATCGGTGTGATTTAGAAAAAAGTAAGCATGACTGCCCATCCCTAACCCCACCCCTAAATATAACCGCCACTGGGCCATGAGCACATTGTACGAAAATGTACAAATGAGGTCATACAAATTAGCCATCAATTCACCAAAATGTAAAATAGTTACGAACATTGTTGGCGGTAACGCATTACAGATAACGCAAGTTACGTAATTAGATTACTTTTTCCAAGTAACTAGGTAAAGTAACGCATTACTTTTAAATTTACAACAAAATACCAAGTCAAGCCCAGCCCAGGTCACAAAAAGTATGTAATGCAATTAGTTACTTTTTGTGTGATGTAACGCAATATTGTAATGCATTACTTTTAAAAGTAACTTTCCCCAACACTGGTTACAAATTGCTTAAGATTGCGTTGGAGACCGCATGTGAACCAGTGTTAAACGGGAAAAAAAGTAATATGATCATGGGATAGCTTTAACGTCTAATGTACTGGGCAATTTTTTTATGGATAAACCCAAGTAATAACTGAAAACTATCTCTTACTTGCTCTTACTAGTTTTGTAAGAGGAGAGAAGTATCCTGACTCAAGAGAGCTGGTCATACTAATATGTCATGTGGTATCAAAATTTTCAGCAATAACAACTATTAGTGACAGTTAATGTTAGGAAACGATGATGTGTTTTTAAATACAAACTGTTTATTAACATTTTCAACATCCTTAAAGGGTTAGTTCACCCAAAAATGAAAATTGGCTTGTGTTTTACTCACCCTCGCAGCATCCAACGTGTATATGACTTTCTTCTTTCAGGCGAATG
>NW_015544180.1:1829684-1829865 GCF_001515605.1 Sinocyclocheilus anshuiensis
ATTTCGACATAAGCCAAGAGGAGACTGGTTTTCCTTTGCTAAAGTAAGGAAACTTTGCTTCCATTGCTCCTGTAAACAAACTCGCGAGATATTTTTCTAACAAAAACTCATGGATTCGCTACAGGGGTCCTTTATCCATCCCCCGGAGCCGTCTGCGGCACGTTTTATTATGAATGCGCGA
>NW_015544180.1:1830349-1830499 GCF_001515605.1 Sinocyclocheilus anshuiensis
ATCCTTAAAGGGTTAGTTCACCCAAAAATGAAAATTGGCTTGTGTTTTACTCACCCTCGAAGCATCCAACGTGTATATGACTTTCTTCTTTCAGGCGAATGTTTAATGGCACTCAGCGGGTGTTGCAGTTGAACAGTCCACAAGTCGTCA
>NW_015544180.1:1833221-1842158 GCF_001515605.1 Sinocyclocheilus anshuiensis
GCAACACCCGCTGAGTGCCATGAAACAGCTTGAAAGATCAAAGACAATTTTTAATATAACTCTAACTGGATTCGTCTGAAAGAAGAAAGTCATATACACCCAGGATGCTTCGAGGGTAAGTAAAACACAAGCTAATTTTCATTTTTGGGTGAACTAACTCTTTAATACAAAACTTGCCATATATGATTGAACCTGAAGAACAGAACATTATTCCCGTGATTTCCCATTCAAAGAAGTCCATCAATAAGAAAAGTTACTGTTGCTATGAAAAGGAAAAATTGCTACAAATATCTAAATATTTATTGGTTGCTAAGACTTTCTATGTGGTTGCTAGGGTGTTTTACAATTTTTGCATTTAGCAGACGCTTAAAAGCGACTTACAGTGCATTCAGGCTATACATTTTTTTACCAGTATGTGTGTTCCCTGGGAATTGAACCCACGACCTTTTGCACTGCTAACGCAATGCTTTACCACTGAGCCACAGGAACATTATTCTTTTTTTTTTATTTCTTTTTTTTATATGTGGTTACTTATAGTCTCAATTCAAAAGTCTCAATTAGGGTCTATAGATGTGGCTCGGGAGATGATAAAACAGGTCTTTTTTCACCTGTTTTATCGTCTCCAAGGAGAAAATGGTGCATCTGATCACATGATTTGAGGAATCATTCAAATCTGGAGCATAAATGAGTTGACGTGGGAGTTTTAATCTTGGCTTTTCTTTCTCAGATGAATTCAGGTTTGGCATCTACATCATGTCATGCCGAATGACGATTATTTCAACCACAAGATGTTCTGTGTTGAGAAATAGCGTAACATTCATCCACTGAATGAAATATCCACCGTGTCCACATCCCATCACGCCTGTAGTTCTCGTTAACACAGGTCACATCACACATTAACGAGAACTCACGCCAATTAACACAATTAGCAATTATCTCTCACCTTCAGACACAGTCAGACACCTTATCGCTAACAGTATTTCAATCTCTCTTTACAGGCTTTCAACTGATTCCGGTTTGGTTTGCGTTCCTGTCCTGCAATCTCAGAAAAAAAGGTACACAATATGTCAGTTAGATATTATCCTTTCAAAAAGTACACCTTTACCCCTAAAAGGTGCATGTTAGTACCTTAACCGTGACTCACATTTTTGAACATAGACGTGAAAGTGCACGATCCAAACTTACATTTTTATAATTCATGAACGAAAACATTTTGTAACATGATATTGATGTACCATTTTCATGGTAATGCAATGTTTGATTTTAAAATGGGTTTCAAAGGATGAATTTTGAGATTAAAGTTTTCAATTGATATAATTAATAAAAAATAAGATGATTTCTAAAGTGTGATAGAGAAAAAGGCAACAAAGAAGACTTTTTTTGATGTTATGATGTAGATTTTTGAGGTGCACTCTTGTCAGAAATTAATCTATTACTTTTCCTACATAACTTTAACAAAAACATTGGTAAAATATCTATTTAGGAGTCTTAGACCTTTCCAACGATATATAGTTTGTCATGATTAGATTAGGATTTAATTGTAATACAGTGAAGTAAACGTAGGCGTCCCACAGAGGGGACGGGTGACAGTTAAAGGGTTAAGAAAACAATACTTTTATTCAGCCTGGATGCATTAAATTGATCAAAAGTGACAGTAGAGACTTCTCCTTGTTATGAAATATTTCATAAACGTTGTTTTGAACTTTCAATGCATCAAAGAATCATAAAAAAATATGTAGCATGGCATTTTTACAAAAATATTAACATTGATAATAATCAGAAATGTTTCTTGAGCAGCAAATTACACTATTAGAATGATTTCTAAAGGTTATTATAGTTAAACTAATACCATAAAAAAAAAAAATTTTCCTTACTTGGAAAAAAAAAGTTAACTAAAATAAAATGTATAAAAAACATTTCCTATTTTTATTTTGTTGAACCTGATGTACTAAAATAACTAAAACAAAAACTGAAATAAAAATTAATACATTGATATACTATTATAATTTTAGTTTAATTCATTAAGATTTTTAATGTCAATAGAGTTTTTATTAAGTATTAGTTATATGCTACTTCAAAAATGTACTTTTAAAGTATTTTAGCACTTCTAAAACCGTAAACAATAAAAGCATTTTTATTTCAGATGAGGAAATAAATGTTAACTGAAATAAAATAAAATATATATATATATTAAAAACTTAAACATGTATCATTTTTATTTCATTTAACTTGATGTTCTAAAATAATTAAGGCTAAGAAATGTAATAATAATTTATTATAAACAGTAAACCGAGCATAGATCATTTCTTTAATCAATACACATTTTTCTCATTTTCACATTCATCTCTATAAAATTTCTAAAAATTGTTATCCAGTAACCCTGAACAGCTATAAAAGTCCTTTGTCTAAAAGTATGGGAATCCTTAAGCAGGAAATTAAAAATATGATGTGCTGTAAATCTATATTAGGTAATTAGTTTTAAATGTTTCACACACATACTGCCTCCAGCTGAAGAATCTCCATGGAAACAATGACATCACTTCCCTAGAAGCGTTTAAAGCTCTGTCACCTTTTCCAGCGTGAGTATGTGTGTGTTTCTCTCACCTGTGAGAGTTTGAAGGAATGAGCTGTACAGCTGCATAAATCAGGTTTACGTCACTCCGAGTGGAAGCGCAAACGGCCGGATGTTTTAACACCTGAAGAGGGAAGCGGCTTTGTAATGTGATCGTGTTTAAAGAGCATTAACACATCAGTTGGCCGCGTTCAGCTCGAGCAGGATGTTTGAGCTGCTGGTGAGGTCGTTCACATGTAATTTATGGTCCATCTGTATTTTGCACCTGCTGCACTTACTAATTTATGCCACTAGAGTTTTGCCTCTAACTTTGTTTGTTTTAACAACAGCTATGCCAAAAGAGTGTAGCAGTTATTACATGAGATATTTAGTACTTGAATTGTTGTAGAAATAGTGTGGGAATCTATTATTTTGTTTTAAGGAAATTCTGTGCCACCAAAAAGTCAAAAGGATGCATTAAATTGATCAAAAGTGACAAAACACATTTATGATGTTACAAAAGATTTCTATATCAAAAAAAAAAAATGCTCTTTTCTATTCTTTTTTTTTAATCAAAGATTTAATCCGTTTTTACAAAGATATGAAGCAGCACGACTTTTCTCATCATTGATAATAATCGGAAATGTTTCTTGAGCAGCAAATCAGCATATTTATGATTTCCAAAGGATCATGTGAAACTGAAGACTGGAGTAATGATGCTGAAAATTCAGTTTTGCATCACAGAAATAAATTACATTTTACAATATATTCACATAGGAAACATGGAAACTATTATTTGTAATTGTAGTAATATTTCACAATATTACTGTTTTTACTGTATATTTGATCAAATAAATGGTGAGCAGAAGATACTTTTTTCAAAAACATGAAAAGAATAAAATTCTTAATGATTCCAAACTTTTGTAGAGCAGTGTCAGTGAGAATTTTTCCAAATTTAGTGTTAAATATTTTATTATAAACATTAGAAAAAGACAGGAATTTCTTTAATCAGTACACATTTTGTTGCTATGCTCAGATCTAAAATATTCCTTTAGCTAGAAATAGCTTTTTCTTAGCGATACTGTGTCTAAATTAATATCTGATGATAAAATGGATAAAAAGTGACCCAATACTTATTTTATTATTTATCATCATTTTATTAATATTTTTAGTTAGTTTTTATATTTAATTTTTTCCTTTTAATTTTCCTTTTCCTTTTAATTTAATTTAACTTTTTTGTAATCTTGTGTTTTTGTCAAGTTTTATTTTTTTTATTTAAATGTCTATATATATATATATTTTTTTTTATTTCAGTTTTACTTTGTTATTTTAGTACACTAGATTTTTTTTATTAATCTTATTTAATTTCTTTTAACGTTTATTTTATTTCGAGTAACAATTTTTTTTTTTTTAATGGTTTTAGTATTAGTTTTAATTAACCATAATAACCTCCCTTATAGTAGTTGTGCACAAGCTCATGTTCTCTTCATAATGTATACTAATCTGCAATAATTTTCTCTGTCTCTCAGGGTGTGGGATGGTGTTTCTGGTGAGGTTCTCAACACTCTGATCCATCACAACGAGGCTGTTCTACACCTGCGCTTCTGTAACGGTCTCATGGTGACGTGTTCGAAAGATCGCTCCATCGCCGTGTGGGACATGGCGTCTGCAACCGACATCAGCCTGCGCCGTGTGCTAGTGGGTCACCGCGCCGCCGTTAACGTGGTGGACTTTGACGACAAATACATCGTGTCTGCATCTGGAGACAGAACCATAAAAGTGAGCGGGTGGGAGTGGTCAGTGGGTGGGCGGGGCTTTAGTAATGGGTGATTGGCAGCTGTAGTGTGATGTTGTGTATGTTTGCAGGTGTGGAGCACCAGCACGTGTGAGTTTGTACGGAGAGAAAAAGGCAACAAAGAAGACTTTTTTTGATGTTATGATGTAGATTTTTGAGGTGCACTCTTGTCAGAAATTAATCTATTACTTTTCCTACATAACTTTAACAAAAACATTGGTAAAATATCTATTTAGGAGTCTTAGACCTTTCCAACGATATATAGTTTGTCATGATTAGATTAGGATTTAATTGTAATATAGTGAAGTAAACTTAGGCGTCCCACAGAAGGGACAGGTGACAGTTAAAGGGTTAAATGTACATTTTAGTACCTAAATGGTACATATAAGTACCCTTGGAAAGGGTCCCGTCCCAGTGACGACTTTTGTACCCTTTTTTTTTTTTTTTAGAGTGTGTGTGTGTGTTTTTGTTATGTAAAGCTACTCATACATGCTTGGATTTGTGATATTTTGTGGTTGATTACATGTGCACCGTATACCTTAACAAGTTGAATATACATTACTTGAAAAACTCATTTAAGATAACCCATCTGTCAAAACAACAGTAGTGATCTTTCTCTACACTTGATCTATAAAAGGACTGCACTTAAAGGATTGGTTCTCCCAGAAAATGTCATTATTTACTCACCCTCGTGTTGTTCAAAACTTGTAAGACTTCTTTTCATCTGTGAAACATAAAAGATGACGTTTATCAGAAACATAAATTGAAGTTCATAAGCAATGGATTCATGATTCAAGCTTTTCTGGGTATCTATATATATATATATATATATATACAGTATATGTTGTTTTACATTAGAAAAATAAAGTAAAAAGCCCAAATGTTTTTTTAGACATCAAAATTGACACAGAACATGGGAAGCACACACAAAAAGTTGACTAAAATAATCAAATAAAACTATTATATAAATAGTATAAAAATAATTATATAATAAAATGAAACAAAAAGTTAAATAAATAATAAAACACATAATAATATAACACAAAATTGACTGATCACGTGTAAGTTGAATAAATATAAAATAAAGAACAAAAAAAAAATATATATAATTAAATTGAAAAAAAGTTGACTAGATATTAAAAAAGTAATAATATAAAATAGTCAAATCATGTGGAGCAGCACACAGTTATCTAAATGAATAATAATAGAAAATTGAATATAATAATAAAAATAAGTAAACAGCACAAAGTTGACAAACAATCAAACAAACAGATCATGTGCAGAACACACACACACAAAGTTGAATAAAGTAACAATAACGAATAATAAAAAAATAAAATTGACAAATCACGCAGCACACACACACAAAAAGTTGAATAAAAAGAAATGAAATAGACACAGATTGTCTGCACCACACAGACAAAAAGTTGAATGAAGTACAATAAAAAAAATGCAGTGAGACTCAAATTTAATTACACATTTATTTATTTTACAACACATTCATTGATGATGCAGTCCAAAAAACTCCTGAATATTCATTAACGATTTACAATCAATTTCCATTTAATCTGCCAGTCTCATCATGAGAACAGGACACAGCAAACGTCCCAGAGAGCCCAAAACACACACTTCTGCTGGCTTCATCTCCAGCCGCTCATTACAAATACACAACTTACTCCTGGAGTCCAACTCCTTAAAACACACACAGGTTTGTTTTTGTGAATTGTGGGGACTCTCTATAGGCGTAATGGTTTTTATACTGTACAAACCGTATTTTCTATTGCCCTACACCAACCCTACCCCTAAACCTACCCCTTACAGGAAGCTTGCTGCATTTTTAGATTTTCAAAAAAACTCATTCTGAATTATTTATAAGCCTTTTGAAATATGGGGACACTCAAAATGTCCTCATAAATCACCTTCTCGTTGTAATACCTATGTCATTATACAAATTTGTGTCCTCATAAATCACAAACACACACACACACAGGAGCGCATGGATCAGTGATGTATGCTGGACGTGTTTGGGCTGCAGCGGAGCAGAAACGCTGGACTCTCTGCGGTCTCATCGCCGGTAAAATAATGAGCAGAGGCGAGCGGAGGAGCCATTACTGCAGCGCTTGAGCAGCACCTCCATCTCTCTCCAGCACGAACGCTAGTACAGTCAGACCATTACAGCATCATGTCCCATTATAGAGAGAAAAACCAGCACAATCCATCCACATGAATGTACAAACACGTCCACCTGAGAGCCTGAGAGAGAGACAAACTTCTGCGTTTGTTTGCTAGACTACTGAGTTTATCTGGACTTTATACTGTAGTTTGTTTTTTTTTAGCAATGGGATTTCAAGACAAAAGTGTGTGAAAAGTTGAACCAGTTGTTGTTAGTAAAACTGCCAAGATGCTTTAACATCTTCCAATTTCTAGCAAATTACCACTATGTAGACAATTTTAGATAGACAATCTTGCAAATGAGTCAAAAAACGTACCCGTTTATGATTTTCTTGTATCTCAAATGAGTTGTGAGCGCCCTGAAGAGAGAAATGTCACCGAATGAACAATAGTTCAGGTCGGTTCTGCACACATTACACACATTTATATGTAAATACAGTTGTCATTAATTATTGTGGGAGTGAGCTGTGTTGTAAAATGCAGCAGATAAAACTTTTTAAATCATATTATACTGTTAACGCACTTTGGCAGTACTAAAACATTCAAACTAAAAACCTAAATGCACTAGGAAAAAAACAAAATATGCAAATAATATGGGGGATTTTTTTTCTAAACTAATGTCCATAAGCTACAGCTAAGCATACTTTAAAAGAAAAATAAAAAAAAAAATGCAGCATTTTATTGTCACTTTATCAATAAAAAACTACTATGATCTTGAAAATAAATTTATAATGTTTTGAGAATAATCTCATAATTGGCCTTTTCCCAGAATAAAGCCATAAAGTTTTTTAAAAATAAGGAAGTAACATTACAAGTACTAACATTTTGAGATAAAAAAAATACAATAAAGTCATATTATATAAATAAAGTTGTAAGAAACATTACACATACCATCATAGCATGTCAATGACTTTTAGATTTGTTTTCCGTATTCAAACTTATATATATACTGTATATATATATCACTTTAATTTTAAAGTTTTAGTAATTTTTTTGTGTATTTATTATTTTTCAATATAGTATTTATTATATTTTTATTCATTAGTTTTAGATTTGTTTGTTATTTTAGTTTTTCAAAACTAAATCAATAAACAAAAGCTTATTAAATAAAAAGGTTTATATATATATATATATATATATTATTTCAGTTAACATTCAACAAAAAATAACCCTCATTCAATTTCCTACACACCCGCTGCAGTGTCTGGATATTAATGATAACTAAGACACAATATTTTACCAAAATATTTTGTTGGTAAATCCTATTCCAAAACGTGATTTAACTAAATCCTTCAAATCAATCCTTCTACATTAATCATAGAATATTATTCCTTCACTTTCCCATTTTTGTAACTTTTACAACTTTGTTTTTATTTATTTTAACATGGCGCTAAAACGCAGTAAAAATAATCATAAAACCCTTATGGTTGCCCCTCTAAACTGTGTGTACAGAATATAAATAAATGCTGAAGAGAAATGATATCACATCTTCAGATTACACCTGCAGGATGAGATCACATCAGCTCGTGTTACAGTACAGAGTCACTGGTGTCCTGTAAACACATGCAGCAACAGGAACACTGAGGGATCGTCTCTCATCCTCTGAATCACTGTAAACACTCACAACCATTTTCCTCACAACCGAATCAATCAATGAACAGTCCTATAATTAAGGCTGCATTCTGATCCAGCACTTCACTGCAGGCACGTGCACAGGTAGGGCTCAACATGCCCTTTTTACCCTTACACTCCGAAGTGCCCTTTTTTTTGGTGATGGTGTTTTTTTTTTTCCTTCAATAATTTAGCTAATGAAAAAGAGCTTGTGACTAAATCTTGTTGGATCCGCTCAAACTGTCAGTAAACCTCATAACCCTCATAACTCCTATCTTGACTGAATGAACTGAAGTTCCACAGCAGCTGAACTAGGTCTGCAAGGGTAAATAAAGATCTTGTTGTTTGAATAAGTACAGCGTTTTCTTTACGCAAGAAACACTATGTCTATAAAGGCTCATAATTTATGTATTTGAAACTGAGTGCTGCGCCCATATAGCTACAACAAACACCTGGTGATGAAAACGTAACGCCGCCGTTTTAATGACGGAC
The DNA here is from genome assembly GCF_001515605.1 of Sinocyclocheilus anshuiensis. NCBI lineage: Eukaryota > Metazoa > Chordata > Actinopteri > Cypriniformes > Cyprinidae > Sinocyclocheilus > Sinocyclocheilus anshuiensis. Next base: position 1,841,843 of record NW_015544180.1, read on the forward strand.
AAAATGCACATTTGCACACATTCACTGGTCAAAAACCCCGTAACTGCATATGAGTTTGACACAAAGCGACTGAGTGATCCTCGTCACCTAGGTCAAATATATTTCTAAGAAATGTATGATTGCTGATACACTTAATTTATTAACATTTAATCATATTATATGGTCGCATGGCTAATTCATGTTTACACTGTTAATATGCATGTATTCTAGCTAGCTAATTTTTTTTATCTAGTATTCTATACTCTCGCTCGTCTTCAAATGTATAAACGTAGTAAAACATGGTTTTACTACAGTAATGTTGTTGTAACAAAAAAAA
>NW_015544180.1:1844965-1858836 GCF_001515605.1 Sinocyclocheilus anshuiensis
TGGTGAGAGAGAGAGAGAGAGAGAGAGAGAGAGAGAGAGCGAGAGAGCGAGAGATTTACATCTCTGTCTCTATCAATAGCATTCTTCATTGTCTGTTTCTGTCCCTGGCTCTCATTCGGCACACTTCACCTCCCTCATGTCTTGTTTACTAAAGCTGTGCTGTTTTTTCCCTCAGGGAGTTCATAGACCCGCTGCGCCAGACCCCATAAAGATACAAAATCTCTCACAAACTTTCTCTCGTTCCCTTCCAGAACCCAGCGAGCTGAATGTCGACTACATAAGCAGCAATGTTTGGGATACTACATAGGAAGCAACTGCACAACTAACACACCGATGCTGACATGCTACTCTGATATGCACAAATATATGCACTACCATTTAAAAGTTTGGGGTCAGAACTATTTTTTTTTTTTTTTCCCAAAAGAAATTGATACTTTTATTCAGCAAGGATGCATTAAATTGACCAAAAGTGACAGAAAAAAAAAAAAACATTTATAAAGTTACAGAAGATTTTTGTTTTAAATAAATGCTGTTCTTTTGAACTTTCTATTCAAGAATCCTGAATAAAATTAGCACGGTTTACACAAAAATATGAAGCAAGCACAATGGTTTTCAACACTAATAATAATCAGAAATGTTTCTTGAGCAGCAAATCAGCATATTAGAATGATTTCTGAAGGATCATGTGACACTGAAGACTGGAGTAATGATGCTGAAATGATGCTTTGCATCACAGAAATAAATTTCATTTTACAATATATTCAAATAGAAAACAGTTATTTTAAATAATAATTTCTTATACATATAGAAAGCAATTCCTTAGGTGCAGGATAAACTTTGCATGCTGAAATTTTAAAATTTAGGCTTAGGAGTTTATTTAAATCACTAAACCCAAGTATTAGCAATAGTAGCAGTCATGAATAATAATGAACATCTTGTGTTTTCTCATTGTTTCATACTGTATATCAATATTGCATTTGAGCAAAAACGACATGTTAAACTGCAAAGTGAAACTTTCAGTGAACCTGAGTTTGAGACAGAAAACCTTTTAGAAACTTTCCAATAAATGGCTCCGAGGAAATGGGAGCAAACACACTTTAAAGGATGTGTCTCGCTTGTTTGGTTCTAATGCAATCTATTAGAAACATCCAACACCTAGGAAAAGTGAATCTGTTAAAAGTAAAAAGACAACAAAAGAGAGACTTGTGTGTAATTGGACTGATTAAAAGTTTGGAAAGTGTTTGTTTAAACTCCCTCCGCATAACCCTGCCAGAAATCACAGACGGCAGAATCCCCAGCAACTTCCACATGCCACAAACGCGCAGAATGTCACTCATTATCATTCAAAAGAAAAACAATTAATGCGTCCGAGCACCGTCTATTGTTTCCCACGTCAATCATTAAGGTAAGAATTAAGGCCGCGTTCCTCGTCAGATATTTGAATGAATGCGCTTCTCTCCTGACAGCTTGACAGTCATTTGTGTTTCTGTCATTCTCGTTTTCTCTTCACCAGCACGACTCTCTCTCGGAAGGTGAAGATAAAGTTTCCTCTATCTGTGCCTGAGCAGAAGCTGTCCATCTCGGATAAGGACACATTTCCATTGGTTTTATTGAAAAGCAGCCTAGTATTTACTCGTTTTTCCAGAATTATAATGCGTAATTCTGACTCGATTGACTTGGCTCTCATTCCAATCTTACAACTGTTGGATTTAATTGACATTTTATAAAATAGAAACACATACATACCTGCCTTTTGATGTAAATTCAGTGTCTCTGCATAGTGCGAGTGTAAGAACAAGCAGAACATCTTGTTTTATTAAAAACGCACTCTCCGAGTGAAAAAAAAAAAAAGTGTGTGAATATTTTATCTTTACTTTGTCACTGAGGCAGTTCTCTCACAGTCTGTACCTTATTTACCCCTACAGCTTGCATACAGTATTATGCATACTAATACTTACCCTCAAGAAAATAATATGCACCTTTTAGGGGTAAATAAGGTACAGATGTGTGTGGATACTGCCCCAATGCATTTTTTTTCTGACAGTGCACTAACTCCAAATACTAGTGATCTGACTACATAGACAGTATTTTAAGGCATCATAAACTGGGTTTCCATCCAACAGCGAATCTTTTCAAAATATGCCAAAAAAAGAGAAAAAAAATATTCAGAATTAGGTGTATTTCCATCAAGTTGTTCGAACAGATGACGGTGGTATTGGTAACTTAATAACCAACAGTAAATAAAATTTAAAAAAACGGGAAAGACACTATCAGCGGAAACGGACGATTAGTTACTTGGGGTTAATGTTTCACTACATCAGAATTTATTTGGCCAATGCATTTCCATCTCCCATTTTTCGCATTAACTCTTTTTCATCAAAAACCACCTTAAGTGAGCGTAAAAACTGTTTTTGCATATTAAGGGATTTTTTTTTCCCCCTCATTTCTGTTGCGATACTTCAAAATGCATATAAAAACAGAGTGATGGAAACATAGCTATAGACATATTTGTATTTTTAAATCAGTATGGTACATGATTATCCTATTTAAATCAATTCGATAAACGTGTTAGATCACAAGTAATCTAAAAGTAGTCGGATTACATTACCTAAATGTAATGGATTAATTTACTAACTACAATAACAGACTACAATTTACATGTAATCTCCCCATGGCAGCAATGAAGCTCACTAGGTTTTGAAACAGAGATACATTTACTATATGGCTATGTTAATAACTTAATAGCCTAACATACCACTTTTATTATTTGTGCAGAATATAGTGTCTACTGTGCACGATATATGCTAATTTCCAGTATGCATAAAACACTGATAATACTATTTGCCAAAAGTGCAATATAGGACAGATCAAACATGAAATACTGCATCCCACATTGAAATGCACTCACCTTGCATTTAAATTGTGCTAATAATCCAGTAAATGGCATCAACAGCTATTTTAAAGTTCCCTACTTTCACAAATGGAGTGTTTATTAGATCATACAGCCCAACATTAAGGCATTTTTCAAAAAACATAAATAAAAGATGCAGAAATAACAATTTCAGCTTGGACAACACTCATGCACAATGGTGATGAGGTATATACAGCACAGTATTCAGTAAAGGTAGTATTGCAATCCAAACACAGACATTATTTTGTCACAGTGTTATGCGGCTAAGATCTTAAATCGCCTCACGGCCCAAAAATACTCGCAGACGCCCCTAAAACAAAACCACCCAAGGACATCCGAGCGCAGCGTGATGGAGCGAGAGATAAAATCTCCATTCCTCTCCGGGGATAATAACCTCTATCGTGCACATCGGCTGAAATAAAAGCCGAGACATCAGCAAACCTCATTACCGTGGGACACGGCTTTATGGATTCATATCGTTTCACTAAGTTTGTTTCTCTGTTAGATTACCTGCGGCTGTTCCCATTTACCGACCGAGACTGTTTGTCCATTTTTTTGGTGACCATCTTGACCTCTTGCCTTGTCATACTAATGCGTACAAATGCAAACACTGACCGCCAAAGCAAACCTTGCTCAATATGAATGGTTTTGTAAGGATAACAATCTAATCTCTGAAATGGCCACGCATTTATTTGGACTGATTTAATTACGCGGGTAGAATAGAACGGATGTTTTTTTTTAGCTACTGAAACACACTGGAAGAATGTGCCTAGGAAAGATGACTTTGCAAGTCTCCTCGTCCTCATTGAGAAACTCCGCAGCCCGAATGAGCCGAAAGCCACACGGTTTCATTCCGTCTGAACAATAGACGAAGAAACCGCTAACTCTTACAGACAAAACACTTTCCTTCGCCACAAACGTTCCCGAGGAACGTGAGGATCCGGAGGACCGGAGAACACAAACAAAAGACGCTGATTTGTAAGAGACATCCCAAAAGTGAGACAGTGTTGTGCCCAATTCGGACCCCCTGCCAAATTATTACTCCCAACACAGCTGCCTTCTTCGAGCACTGCAGCACCGCTATCACAATCTGTTCATGTAAATTACAAAACAAAAGGCAGAAAATTCAGCAGGGGTTTTGTGATTGCTAGGAGGCCTTATTTGTTATTTCGCTGGTGTATGAGGGTGGAGATTGCTCTCCCAGGCCAATATAGTTCACTGCCTGACTCTAATCCATTCAAACAAATCTAAAGGAAAACAGCACACATAATGATCGGTTCTCTGCTGGGATCAGTGTACACCCCGGTGTTTAATGAAATGCAGGTCAGTCTGAAAGCCAGAGGTTTATATATATATATATATATATACACATATACATACAGTAGTCAACATTTGAAGTGGATCTTCCACTTCTTCAAAAAGAAAAGTTCTTCAAATATGTTTTAAGACAAGAACACATTTTGGTTTTAGGTCTTAGGACAACTACTGTATATATACACACATATATATATATATATATATAATGAAATGCAGGTCAGTCTGAAAGCCAGAGGTTTGTTTTAGTTTGTGGAAAACAGTGAGGAGTCCTGTGACCTTGATGCTAAAACACTTGCTGTCTTATGCTGCCTTCAGGATCTCTTGGGAAGGTGAGATTGGAATGTATATGTGTGTGTGTATATACTGTATATATATATATATATATATATATATATACTTAATAAAAAATAAAAAAGAACTGTATGTAGAAAATTACCAGTACATTTTCAGTCAAGTTTGCAGACATTTTATTCAACCCTACAACACAACGCAATGCATAAAAGGGTAAAACACCTGTGTAATAGGCTACGGTACATTTTGGGCCTTATTTTTACAGACTTTTCACTTATGCAGAGATGCATGACCAGATGCTCTGGTGCCGCTGGCACTGAAGAAACACAAGACACTTAAATGCTGCCAATTATTAGTCACAGTAAAAAGTTTTGTAACTGAGAGAAGGATCAAGATGAGGGAGCCACGATGCTGATAGTACTGAAGCTAACCAATGTGCTATGATTAGTCAAACACAGACTCGATGCATTATTGAAGAGCTTAAAATCAACACGGCTGTTTTTGAGTAGCACTACTGCTGTGAAGGGCAGCGAGACATCGCAGTGAGCCGACAATAGTGGGATACAATTGATTCTGACAAATCAATGTCATTGAAACTCAAGCTGTTTTACAGTTAGCTCTCAGCTCTGAGAATATTGCCAGTTTCATAAAAACTAACCTTTGCCACACACACACACACACACACACTTCAATATTGGTATGGAGCTGCGTAAAGTCATCATTTTCACAATACAATTGAACACTGACCTTTTTCACCCACACACACTCATCCGAGTGCCATTATGAGATGCTTTTTTATTAACCTTCCACTCGCTTTCCTTTCATTTATATCTATCTTTTCTCGTACCTATTGAAACCATGTTATCAGTCATAGAATTAAACAATTCTACAGCTATTAAGATATACACATTTTCATTATTTTAAGTGAAAACACCTGTTGCTAAATGCGCAAATAACCTTCAAAGAGCGGCCAGTTTACCGTCAGCATTCCTTCAACGACTCTGCTTTCTCAAAGGGAATAAAACGGGGAAACCCATCTAGTCCAGTCAAGAGTTTAGAGGAAAAACCTTAAGACAGAGAGAGAAACAAAGATAGAGAAAAAGGGCTTTGCTAAAGGCTCGTTATCACTCATTTTCAGAGTGAGAAACTGAGGCAATACTGATCACATCCTCCAATCCATACAGGTCATCAGACTGCGACAAGTGACAAAAATCGGTGATATTCACACCACATAAACAACGACTTCACTAAGGTTTAATATTTGACAGTAGTTGGATGAAACTCCTACATCAAGAATGAACAATAGTTATAGCGACTGACTTAGGAAATTCCACTAATTAAACTAAGAAAACTTACTTGCAAAAGTATGACTTCATTTGAACGCAAGAAAAGAGTGTAATTGAAAATGCTTAATTAAAGCACAGCACAAAGCATGTTTTCCATCATGAAGTTTGAGGGCATTTTAAAGTCTAGATTTCTTGTGCTCTCAGTTTAACAAAACGGTGGGCTTGAAGGCAATTATTTCAGAGAGACCGAGAGGAACCTGTCTCAGTGGAGCCCTGAAATGCTGATGAAGCAAACCAGTGAGAGAGAACCAATATGAAACACGGCTCTCTCTGTAACGAGCGGAGGATTAGCCAAAGTTTCCAAGCCTGCAAAAGAGATCTACAGCTTAAGACGCTTAAATGTCAGTCCCTGATCAACACGGCCGAACATCGACTCAGACCTGCTTCCTGTAGTTAAAAAAACACAATGCATAAAGTATCTGTACTATAAACAGTGCATCTCAAATTATAGCACATTGAGAACAGGGTGTCAAAAGTGCCAGGACTGTTTTCGTACATTAAACCAGATTAAACCAGTAAAAAGTGTGGTTTAAGGTGGTTTACTTGGTCTCCTAGCATGGCCACGGTTAACTGGTCAGCAAACTGGCTTCACAGCCTGATCAGCTATCAAGTGCCTAATACCCCTCTAAAACCATCAAACTTTACAATTCTGGCATGTTCGGTTGCCAGCTAAGGCCATCAAACCACTTCAGGTTGGTTTAAGCTGCTTTTTCAGCAGGGTATATACTAAAACGTTTGTACTTCCCCATCTCCAGGCAGTGAAGTACATACTTCTAGTGAGTCGAAGTATTTAAATAGGGATGCAGCCAGAATCCCAATTCTTTACTTTGCAATCCTTTACTCTGGCTGCCGTTTTTAAACCCCAGACTTCAGAAAGGGTTGCATATTAAAAGATTGAGTTTTAATGTTTTTCTTGAAACTATTTTTAAAATCCCAGACTGCCTGGAGAGAACAGTCAATACATGCTGCGCGTTCATGATTCCTTAAAGAGCACTCGCTCTGAACTGTGGATCCATGCGTAAACTTACTCAAAGCAAAGACGTCTGCTCAACACCAATGGACTCGTCATTCGGAAAAGCTTTTGTCCAAAGTGTCTAAATGATTCTGCAGCTGACGTCTAAGTTCAGAGACATAGTCCAAATGTAGACACAAATATTTGGCTAATACACTGCAAGCATGCAGCCCTGCTGTACATACATCAACATGTGTTTTTGTGTTTCTGTGTCAGCATCAAACCTCAGTACTCAAGGAAGCAACAGAGTTCTTTCAAGTCTCTGAAGTGTTATTCCGGTAGCTTTTACAACTACCTAAAACAACTGAAAGAGTTAGAAGACATTCATTTAATTAAGTTAGTCTCTTTAAACGCATTTAATTTTTTTGTAGTCCAGACAGACAGACAGATAGATACATAGATAGACAGACAGACAGACGGACGGATAGACAGACAGACATAATGACAGACAGATAGTTACAGATAGATATACAGACATAACGAACAATAGAACAATAGATGACAGATAGACAGAATGCTAGAATGATAGAATAAAACTATAGATAGAATGCTAGAACGATAGACATAGAATGTTAGAATGACAGATAGACAGACAGACACAGACAGATGGACGGATAGACAGACAGAATGACAGACATAGTTACAGATATAGACAGACATAACGAACAATAGAACAATAGATGACTGATAGACAGAATGCTAGAATGATAGAATAAAACTATAGATAGAATGCTAGAACGATAGACATAGAATGTTATAATGACAGATAGATAGATAGATAAGATAGATAGATAGATAACACACGTTCTAATATTAATTTATCAGCAACTGCACAAGAAATCATAGCTAGAATCCTTTATGTTCACATACTAGTTTAGTGTGTGTTTTAAATCAGAAGATCTGAACCTCACTGCTGGCTCTTCAGTACAGAAACATCCAGCACATCCTAAACTCCCTCTCTGCTGTCTGTCTGTCTGCAGTTGCAGGTCATTCCTGCATTGAGACTTTGAGCAGATCAGAAGCAGAACGGGGCTGATTTCACATGCAGCACCAGCAGGGCGTCTGGACTCAACTCGCTCCCCAGAGACAAGGTTTGCTTCTCGACAGTCTGCTAATACAAACCTGCCTGCTGCGGGAACAAGGGAGCGACTGCACCAACCATCCTGAATACTAATGTCCTCCACTGTGCAGGACGTAACGCAATGCATGCATGAGTCGGACACCTGCCTCTTTAAACCGCCAAGGCCATTTTCATGTAGTTGCTGAGCTATCAAAGACCTGCCTGCATTGGCTTTGCTCTCTCTCTCTCTCGCGCTCTCTCTCTTATGTGATGAGTCTGTCTTTTCTCAAGGAACAAGACATGAGATTCCAGCGAGCAGAGATGTGACGTGTCTCAAGTTTGACGCTGATCTGTATCTGACGGGCAGGTCAGGTAGTTTCGGAGTCTACCAGCAATTACCGGCCTGTCCAGGTGAGCTGAAGTGCTGTGGAATTAGGCGATGATCTCCGGTGTAATCACACTCACAAGTCTGTCCACATCAGTGCCCGCTCAACTGCATGCTGAGAGAGAGAGACAGAACAAAGGTGAGCAGACAATGTCTGACAGGTTTAGAAGAACTCTATAATCACCAGAAGTATAAAACAAATTTCATACAATGGAGCCGACTGAGTCGGTCACAGACTCTTCCACCTGCCTCCCTGAATGTTTGTGTAACTCAAAGCAAAGCAAATCACACATGAAATTGCTTTAATATCTGTTGTTTCTCCTATTTCACAACAATGCAGTAGAAGAGCTATTTTTCTTGGTTCCCTGAAGAACCTTTCAGTAAACAATTCTTAAAATAATAATTTTTCTTCTTAAAGAGCATTTAAACAATTGAAAGAACCTCATTGGTTCACTAAGGAACCCTTTTTCACTATAAAAAACCTTTTGTGTAATGCAAAGATTCCATGGATGTTAAAGGTTCTTCATGGAACCATCAATGCCAATAAAGAACCTTTATTTATAAGAGTGTAAACAGCAATGGAGAGGAGATTGTCATCATTTACTCACCCTCATGTTGTTCCAATCCTGTACGCTGCATTTTTTCTCTCTCCATAAAATACAATTTTGAAGAATCTTTATTCAGCTCTTTTCCATGCAATCATACTTGCCATGCTCCAAAAAGGACTAGTGTGCTGTATTTCCACGTCTCCTGAAGCCATCAGATGGTCTGGCATGAGGAACCGACTGAAATCTGAATCATTATTGACTCTCAAATCAAAGCATTCATGCAAATAATTATGGAGCTCTCAAATCGAATAGGTGCAGGCTTGGCGTCAATAACATTAAACCTTGTTGGTTCTCAAAGATCTCACAAACATCATGACGCCAAAGATGTAACATCATTGATTTGAGAGCTGCACAGAGTTTCAGAAGAGATCTCAATGTCTCACACTGTGCTCAGATTCGCAAAGATGACAAAATTGGCAATTGAAAAGGGATAATCAAAGTTATATTGATAACTCCATGATATCATGAGATGCCAACCCTGAACCAATATACAAAACTACCAAATTTTCCTATAAGTTTGATCACAACACATAATCATTTATGTTAATAGTGTTCAGTTTTTTTGAACATGTCATTCTAACATGATATTTTTTTGTACATACAGTATCAGCCATATGGACATTACTTTGACATAGGCTAATCACCACTGATAAGCTACTCTATGTAATGTAGAAACTTTCATTTTCTGTGAAGCTGCTTTGCAACTATTTGTATTGTGAAAAGCGCTATACAAAAAAAACTGAGATATGACTGAGCAACCATTGGGCAATTACATTCCCCTCTGGGAAAAGATAGTGATAATATATAGTACGTAAGAAAAAAAATATAAAATCTCAATTGTTTCTACAAATATGAGGTTAAATGGAGTGCAACTGGAAATGCTGAAGTCTCCTGTTTCTTGGATGTTTCATACTAAAATGAGCCTTGTAATCTCACGTCTCCCTTTAGAGTTTCAGAAGAGATCTCACTAATGTATCGAACTGTGCTCAAATTTTCCAAGATATGGATTAGATGTCTGCAATCAAAAGCTAGAAATCACAATATGATCTCAAACATGCATCATCAAATGATATCAAGCTTAAACAATCTGAGCTGCCATCTACATTTCCTACTAAAACACACATTAGACATCCGAGATGATACCGAGACATAACTGAGAAGTCTCCTGAGCAATAAAACCTTCATGCCATTGCTGATTTCTCAGCATAAGATCCAGAAAACTATAAAATCACAAATGAGATCTCTCCAGTGTCTCAAATGTTTCTCCTAGATTTCAGTGAGGCTTGTGCTGAAATGTCCTGCTTCTCAGATGTTTCTCCTGAGAAAAATACCCCAGTAATATCATCTGTCTTCTCTAGATGCATCAACGAGGTCTCAAACTGTGCTCAGATTTACCAAAAATAACCAAAGGTCAACAGTCAAAACTCAAAGATCTCAATATGAACTCAAACATTTCTCATATTATTTTTCCCCCAAGATCAAGAGATCTGAGCTGCTTCACATTCATTTTATATTTCCATACACTTTACTGTATGACAGCTAGTGATTTCATTCTGTCTCAGTTTTAATTTGACTAAAAGAAGCTTAGAAGAAATCTCTGAAACAAAGTTGATACTCGATACAGGGTTGAAACGAGACATAACCGAGAACTCCGTTCAGTCTCACGAGTGATGAAAGAGCAACATCTGAGCAGAGGAGAGCTGAGCTTCATGTAACTGAATTTAGAAAGGATCCCTTCAGGGGCCAAACCCACATACACAAATATCGACTGTAAAGAGAGACGCTGAGAGAAAACACACCTGCTTAAGAGAAGAGCTACATCACAGCGGGAGATACACACATATGCTTTTATATGAACAACACACAGCTCACTCAAGAGACTGAGATGATGGGGTTGTGTCCCCATGTAAAAATCACAGCACATCACAACACTTCCTGGATGGAAGGAGAAAGACAACATAAAATCTGGAAGAACTGCAGGCGGACACACTGAAACTGCGGGTGCAAATACAAGAATATTTTTAGCTAAATGCATCACTGTTGTGTTGAAACTGGACACTGATCTTTTCAAACAAAATGGTGTGCTGAAGCCAGAGAGGTTGAGATCAGCAGGTTTAAAGGGACAGTGTAGAGCCTATTTTTCTGGCCCAGAACTGGATTTTCTTCGGGTTGGAACCTGAGATTTGTCCAGTGGGATTGTCTCTGTAAATAAAAGCATCTGTTACACTTACCAGACGAGTTTAATTCTCTTTTGGACCACAGTGACATCTGTCCTGTTAATAACATAGCGTTAGTTTACAGTAAAAGAGTGTTCTTCTGGTCTCAAACAAGTCACAAACTGTTTCAAACCTTTTCAGGCTGTCCTACTATCGGTCCAGTAGGGGTTTGAGAAGTGATTAGACTAAATTATGTATAAACAACGACCTGACTTCATCATCTTCATTAAATATTTAGTTCGTCGAGAATTTGTTCTTCCTTCACTCAGTGAGAAACATTCAGTGCAATTCACGAGGAAAGATCGGCCTCCAGTGGCGGAGAATAGAAATGCATCCAGAGAACTGCAGGAATGTTATGAACAAATAGCAAAACGCGGCTAGAGAGCTCAGGGAGGTGAATATCTATCGGAGGAATAAATAGCAGGGGTTATTAAGGAGGGGAAAAAAAAGAAAGCTAAAAGAATATTTAAAGGCACGGATTAAAGATATCGCTGGAATCACTTTCAGACCATTTTTCCCTGACAATGAAACTATAAGAACATTTCCCGCCAATCAAATAACATCGTATTTAAAAGCGCGCGCTTAACATAAACAGAACGTGATTGTTGTTGGTGAGGATTGCCGCGCTTTTCCAACGGAAGACCAAGGTGGTAAGACATTACACTGGGAAGAAAGGAAACATTAATAGTTTTAACTAATTTTATAGTTTAACTAAACGAAACCATGTACAACCATTAAGCCCTGTACCTTTCACATAATATGTGCAAGAATACCAGAAAGAGTCGTTACATAAAGAGAAATCCACCAAGAGGATCGATGTCAGTATAATCATAAGTTCACTCGTCAAAAAAGTAGACCCATCACAAAAAAAGCACTATTTAGGACATTTTACTATCTGAATGAATTAAGGCCTGTTTGCACAAAGATAATGACTGCGATAAAGATATAGTTTTAAAACCGGTCTAACTTTAAGAGTTCACACCACAACAGCACAGAGGAACAATATGGTCGGAATCGCTTTCAAACCATTTTTTTCCCCCAGCATTCATCAATCAGCAGATAGATGATAAAAATGACAGTCAATTAATCTATCCTGCTTTAAAGAGCTTGATCATTTAAAGTTGAAGATGACACAACAGCAGCATGTGCTTACAATAAACAAAGCGTTATTGAGCGTTTTCCTTTTTGGTGTGAACAGGCCTCCAACCTCTACAAAAATATAAGCACTCCAACAAAAATATGACCTGCTTGTTGTTTCTGCTTTTATAGAAAAGTCTTTCCCATAGATTTCAACATAATCGATGCCACAGATAACCTAACCTAGGCACAACTAGTATTAAATCCAGAACAATCCTGTCAGAATTCACATTTTTAGAAAACTAAAAGAGCTTAAACAATTTTATAGATTCTGTAGATTTGTTCACAAGGATGAACTTATACATGAAGTCCAAAAGACATCTTTGAAATAAATGATATCAGAGCGCTACAGCATAGTCTTTTATAAGTTATTTTATTTTTCAATGAAGAAAAAAAAACCTACGTCAAATCCATCAGACTACATTTCTTCAGATGTAGATAATTCCCACTGTAATTGAATTCACAGCAAATCAAATTTATTTGAACCTCTATGATGAATATTAGATCAAAAACCGCTCTGCTAGCATAGCAGTGAACACCGGGACACAGCGCCGTCGACAAGATCAGAAACATTCGGGATTTGTGTAATAAATTGATAGCAGTATAAAGACAGATGCCACAGACATCGCTGAACTTTTCATGTCTGTGAGCTATATCACATCAGTTTATTTTTCAGAGGTGAAATTTGATTAGATGTCAAGATAGTGTTCGACATACATGCAAACGGCAAAGCAAGCATGTTTTCCCGCTGGGAAACACTTAATGACAGAGTAACCATCAAACCCAGAGACGTGACATTAAATCAAAGGCTTTGTTGGCTAACTGCACCATCTACTTTAGCGACAGCTTCTTCAGTTCCTATTGGGTGGAAAAATTATGATGCAGTCTTTGTCTCGTCTGAGTTACAATTAAACAAAGGCATAATGCCAAACATCTGTCTCAAAGGTTTTTGCTCTTATTTAATGGCAACTTGTAAATTATTTAGCAATTAACTTTATTCCAAACAAAGTTGTATAACTTACTGAATTGACTGGATGGTGAAAAGTGTCATCTTGACCTACTTTTTTTTTTCTTCACCCTGAAATATGTTACATCATCGAAGTAAAAATTGGTTACAAAAACTATTTCATGTTGACTTTAACGTTCACCCCAACATCCTAGTGGTGAAAGAGTACATCTTTACTCTGGCGGTACTTTCATCCATTTTGTAGAGCGTTCATACCACTGGAAGCACATCCTCAGCCTTCCTTTCTCAGCTGTATTTTTAACTTGAAACCTCAGTTGTGTCATGTTTAATTCACAATTTCAAATCTTCTATAAACAAATGGTTTGGTAGCTGTAAGATGATTCGTAGTTATTTCTGCAACCATCATAAATATCACCTTTATTTGACCCTCTAACTCTAGCACTTTCTATTCTATTTTAGTTCTACTTTATATTTATCTTCTTTTTTAATTTTTTTATTTAAAAAAACAAAACAAAACAAAAAACAAACACTAGCTTTCTATTTTTTCTATTCCTTTGTGTGTGTGTGTGTGTGTGTGTGTGTGTGTGTGTGTATAATATATATATATATATATATATATAT
>NW_015544180.1:1858926-1875774 GCF_001515605.1 Sinocyclocheilus anshuiensis
AGTCTAAAAATATATTATACACGTGTTATTCAAGTAACAATACTTTTTTTAAATACATTTTCCTGAAGAAAACCTAAGTAGTGTTTGCACAGGCAGTGCTAACAAAATTGGGCAAGGGGGACTGAAAATAATTATAATAATGACAAAAAGTTATCCAGGTTTACGTTTATTTCCCTAAAATAATTAGAAAAGCCTAAACTGATCAGCCATTTCATAGATCTAAAATAAAATATTACATACAGAAATGTACAAGTGCTTTTTTTCCCCACATACCACTGCATTCAGTTTACTTGCCAAAAAACCTACCTGATTCAAATTTAACTGAAATCCTGCATCACTCCCAAAATGAAAATGCCAAACCTAATGTCTTCCTTTAGTGCTGAAATGTTTCTGTTTCAGGTTTAAAGAAGCTGGAGGGCTGAAATTAAAATGGCAAACATTCAAAGGTTTAAGGTAATGTACTTTTCCACCATCAACCTGCAGCTTTAGTCAAATCGATCACAGCGGGACTGACTCCAGACCTGATCCCAGCCAGGAACCAATACGCTGCATTTCAGTGTTCACTTGAAACTCAGATTAATCTCCAGCTGCTTTAATCTCACCTTTTCCAGTTGGACACTGCAGACTTCTACCCAAATACATTTCAAGATCATAACCCATTGGTTCAGTTTTCCCCAGCCTGCCTTCTGATTGGTTGGGCTGATCTAACCTTCACCCTGATTGGTTGCCCATCAGTTCGTCTTAAGTCGTTTGATGGCTGCTTCCTGGTTGAGGTCATCTTGCTCTCTCTTGGTGACTCTGTTCGTCTCTTCAGGTTGTCGGCTCGTTCCAGACTCTCCATTAGATGGAGGCTCAGCAGTTTCTTCATCTCTCTCCTTTCTCTCCTCTCCTCCATCTCTTCAATCTCCTCTGCAAACAATGCCTTCAGAGGTCGAATGAGCTGGGGAAGCATCAGGAAATCTCCAAATCGGATCTGTAAGCACAAGAAAATAACACATCACACTTTACATTTGATTCAAAGTGGAATATAAATTACATTTTGTTTGCACAGCATTTCTCAAATAAGAAAGTGAGGTAGGAAAGAAAAAGAAATAACAGAAAGAAAGTAAGGAAGGAAGGAAACAAGGAAGGTTGTAAGAATGTAATTAAGGAAGTAAGGAATTAAATAACTAAGGAAGTAAGAAAGGAAGAAGAAAGGAAATAAAGGATGGAAATAAGGAGGAAAATAACTAAGGAAGTATGAAAAGAAGGACGGCAGGAACGAAGGATGTAAGTAATGAAGAAAGTAACTAAGGAATAAAGGATGCAAGTAATAAAGGAAATAAATATCTATGGAAGGAAGTGAGGAAAGGATGCAAGGAAGGAAATAACTAAAGATGGAAGGAGGAAAATTCCGAAGGAAGGAAAGAAGGATGGAAGCATCGCAGGAAGTAACTAAGGAAGTAAAAATGGAGGATGCAAGGAAGGATGTAAATAAAGGAAATCACTAAAGAGGGAATTAAGCAAGAAAGGATATAATTAATGTAGGAAGTAACTGTGAAAAAGGACAGGTAAGGAAGGAAATAACTAAGGATGGAAGTAAGGAGGAAAATAACTAAGGAAATACGGAAGGAACAAAAGATGGATGGAAGTAATGCAGAAAGTAAATAAGGAAGTTAAGAAGGATGCAAGTAAAAAAGGAAATAACTAAGGAAGAATGCAAGGAAGGATATAAGTAATGAAGGCAGTAACAGAAAAGAAAGCAAGGAAGGAAGGAATTAAATAACTAAGGATGGAAGTATGGAGGAGTATGGGAAGGAATTAAGGATGTATGGAAGTAATGCAAGAAGTTATTATGGAAGTTAAAAAATGAAGGATGTATGTAAATAAGGAAATAACTAAGGAAGGAATGAAGCAAGGAAGGATATAAGTAGTAGAGGAAGTAACTGAAAAAAGGAGGACACAAGTAAGGAAGGAATTACTAAGGATGGAAGTTGAAAGGGAAATAACTAAGGAAGGAATTACGTATGGAAGGATGTAATGATTTAAATAAGGAATTAAGTACGAAAGGACGGATGGATGGATTTTAGTAAAGATAGTTAAGTAATGCAGGAAGTAAATAAGGAAATAACTAAGGAAGGATATGAGCAATGGAGGAAGTAAATAGGGAAATACCTAAGGAATGAATTAGGAAGTATGGAAGGATGCAAGTAATGAAGAAACTAAGTAAGTACAAAAGATGTATTTTAATTAAGATAGATCGGAAGAATTAGCTGGGAGTTATTTGACAATATCCTCACCCTCATGTGGTCGAAGGAGATCCCCACTTTGCTGTTGAAGTCATCGCTGAAGAGAGGGATCTTAGCGTACCGCTGACTGAAGTGATTCAACTCGATGAATTCAGCGTTCATCTTCATCCCGATGCCGATAGCCTGAGACGTGGTGCTGGAAAGAGTTTCAGTTTCAAACACCGAGCACTGACAGAATCATGCAACTTCTCTGGAAACAACCCAAACCCGAAATCTGAGGCTGAACTTCAATTTACTCAAATTAAACCAAAAAGGTCTTCACAGACACCACTGAAGTGTTGTGCTGCAGTATCAGATCAGTTTTCCTCAACCATTTCTCACGTTCAAGGGCTGATGTAGGATCTGTTTTCTACAAAGCCTACAACACAAATCTGTAAATTTGTGAATTTCAGCTGATAAAGCTAAACCGGACCTGAACCAATCTGGAAGACGCTCTCCACCCTCTCAGACAATCAATTCCTCACTGAAACCCAAATGAATCCCCCACAAAATCTCCAAACGATTTCACTCAGAAGCTCTCAGCGTTATTCAGCTCTTAAATTGGAAAGGGCCCCAGTGTGAGACACGGAGCAGTGCATTCATAGACCCGGCGCTCCAGAACTCCAGCAGACGACAAGGAACCCAATCAATGCTCATCTAAGAGGAGAATCCCACAACTTTAAGAGAGACCCGCTTTAAAAGAGTCCTCCATCAGGAAGCACATTATCCACTGGGAAGGCTGACCACTTTCATTTCAGAAGAATTTCTCCCTCTGCCTGCGATTGAGGGTGCTTTTTTAGCTCTTAAATCAAAAGATAGTTTCATCTTGTTTGTTTTGTAAGTTCGCACATGGCCAATACAACCTCTTCATTAAGACCAGCGCTGTCTGATAAGAGCTGGTGTTTGACTGTTGCATTATTGATGGATGAGAATTCATGCTGAAATGCATTCATTACATAGGAACAATGTTGATGGAAATTGTGCCACAATGAAAAGGCAATACCGTCATTATTTATTTTACATGTGAATTACAGCTCAAAAGTTCAGGATCGGTAAGATTTTTCTCTTCTGCTCACCAAGGCCGCATTTATTATATAAAAAATACAGCAAAAACTGCAATATTGTGAATTATTATTACCGTTTAAAATAACTGATTTCCATTTGAATATATTTTAAGATGCAATTTATTCCTGTAATAAAAAGCTGAATTTTCAGCATCATGACTCCAGTCTTCAGTGTCACATGATCCTTCAGAAATCATTCTAATATGCTGAGAAGCATTCCTTATTATTATCAATGTTGTAAACAGTTGAGCTGCTTCATATTTTTGTGGAAACGGCAGCTGAAGTTTAATTTGAAAAAAGATCCGTTGATTTTGGTCTGATCTGAGCAGTTCGAGTGCCAAAATACAGCACTGATTGTTTTATGAATCAGACAAAATGTGATGCAGCTGTAAAGAGATTGTTATTGAAGGATGTGCAATTAAAAACTATTTCAGAACAGAGCAAATAGAAAAAAAAAAAAAACATTTACATGGAACTAAAGAGGGTGTTTTTTGCCACAGTACACGTAAAACTTGTAAGTGTCAGAACTGGCTATAAAAAACTAAATTTTAGTGCTAAAAACTTTCACAAACATTTCAATCAACAAAACTTCGACAAGCCTTTGGCTTTTCTTAGTTGGGGCTTAAAAGAAGGCTAAAGGGATATTTTAGCCAAAACTGAAAATTTGCTGTTAATAGGCTCTGGTTTACAGGTAATAATGTTGTAAATAATGTTCAGTTTCTTGCACAGAGTGATCGTTTCACTTCATAAGACCTCAATATATCATCAGGAGACACGGGTATTAATTTTGTCTTCCTTGATATGCTTTTTTATTCTCAAATATTGGCAGCCGCTGACTTGAATTTTATGAATCAGTTTCAGCTAAAAATCTTCTTTACTGTTCTGCTGAAGAAAAATAAAGTCACCTACATCTTGGATGGCCTGAGGGTGAGTAAATTAACAGCAGTTTTTTATTTTTGGTTGAACTAACACAATCGGATGAGAACAAAACTGAACCGAACTGAATAATGACACTATTGTCTTCTGCTTTATAGCTTAATTTGTTCATACTTGACCAATTTTGCAACACTGACACTTTTATTGTACTGAATTGAATCAACATCGAACTGACTTGAGCCGAATAACGACACTATTGTCTTCAATCACTGAACTCGTTTCATAAATGATTAATTTTACAGTTATCAAACAAATTTGTCTCATTTTTAAAGTTTTCATCATTGATTCTGTTATTTTCCTATTTAATACTATGAGTCTGCTTTGTATTGTATAAAGCGCCATATAAAGGTGACTTGACAAACAGTATAACAAAACTGAATTAAAAACACTTGCTATGACCCTGCAGATCTGAAGTGTCATTGATTACCTGTGTCTCTTCTCGCACGCTTCTTCCTCCATCCTGTCCTCCAGTGTGGCTTCATGAATCAAAAGTGTTGCATTCTTGCCTGAGAGCAAACCAAGAGATGAATCAAACTCTCTCCACCACACACACACACACACACACACAGATAGACTACAGCTGACATGCTGTTCCCTCTTTTCCCCATTGTAAAACACACACAAACATTCACACACCAACACACACTCAATCAATCACGAGAACTCCAGCGAGCGCTGAGACAACAAAGGCCTTTCCTAATGAGACGAGTGGACCGAACCATCTCCAGCGTTCAGGAGGGTAGCTTGGTTCAGGCTGAATACCCTCATCACCGCCGGACTCCTTCAGGAGCCATTAAAGAGGATTCTGTGACTGGGAGAACAGCACTGAAGTGATCGATTGCATTGCTGATAAAGACAGGAAGAAGCATTTAAACGCAGGCTTCATTCGTATCGATCCGAGAGTCACTATAGAGATTTAGGCGCAATTACAGACTCTCGCTTTCCTGCTGGACTGATGGGCCTTCAATGAGCAGATTCTGACTGACGGAGTATTTTAAGGGAAAAATCTCTGTAGAAATACAGTGTGTGGTTTGTCTGACAATTCAGACTGAAAATCAACTGTAAACATGTAACTTTAAATCTTATAGCCATGCAAAATGTAGTTGTGTATCTTAAAAAATGAATGTCAGTATTTGTTTGTGTTTGGGTTCATAAATCTCAATAACATTTTGCGACTCACATTTCACCTTAAAATCAACAGAAAAAAAAACAAAAAACAGCACTATTCCCCCCAACCCCTCCCCCTCAAATTCTTGTTAAATGTTTTGCAGAATAATAAATAATTTAGGTAAAACTTTCCAACAATATGATCCTATTAGTTAACTAACGATGAGCAAAACATAAGTTACAGTATTTTTTTTTTTTTGTGTTATTTCAGTATCGAGATACTATTTTAGTTTTTAATAATACTCTGAATTAGTTTTTATTTTTATATTTTCTGTTTTCATTATAATTTTAAAGTTTTAGTAAGTTTGTTGTCGTAGTATTAGTTTTTAATGTCTATTTAGTTTTTATTAATTTTATTTACACTGTTATTTTAGTTAAAGTTTATTTCAAGTAATGAATTGTATTACCATTAGTTATTAAAAATGCAAAAGTTAATCGTTAGTTCATGCTCTCTAAGGTCTATTTAATCATATGAACAGACGCAACTTTTGTTTTTATTAATAGCATTTAAGAAAATGTCGAAACTAATATTAACTACAATTTAGAAATGCATTAGAAATATTGTTCATGTTAGTGCATGTTAACTAATGTGGTTAACTAATTTTAACAAATTAAAACTCTTTATAAAGTATTACCATAATTTACATATAATATCAATACCGTTTTTAATTTATGTTAAACATAAACAAAAAAAACATTTTTTACAACTTCATTAGAATTTCATAAGAATCATCAGCAAGGAAAATAATTATAACCTTTGAAAGGCCAATTTTACCCTTGCATCCACTTGATTTATCAGAATATTCAGGCCAGTATGATATTATATGCATATACACACACGTGCAAAAGCATGAGTGGTCAGTGTGTGTTTGTGTCTGTGGTTTTTACCCATATTAACGACAGCATCGCAGGGCATGGTGTCTCCAGAGAACACGAGCTTTCAACCAGACTGATGTGTCAAACTGCAGGCGAACGCGTTCTTACAGTGACGAACATAACACGTCTGAAACTACACATTCACCAGAAACAGAGCTTTCAGTAGGGATACATCACAACAAACTCATGCACGGTTTATTCTCTATGAATGGACAGTAATCTGAAGGGCCTGAGTACAGCTGGTGGATATTTTAAACATGTATAGTATTCTGTTGTTGACATAAAATTAACCAGCATTATGAATATAATGATGATTTTAATGCACGTCTTTATGACCGTTAAGTATAAGAGCATAAGAATGCTAGAAGACTATTTAGAATATTTTAGTTGCCTCTCTGAGGAAATATAGCAATAGATTATGTAAATTTAATTAATTATTACAATGGTGCATATAAATAAATTATAAAACATCATTCAAGCTACTAATAAAGCAATAAGCCCCAAGAAGCCGTGGTTTACAGTGAATTTATAACAGCTAAGCGGCGTTGTTAGGCACGATGCAAAGCGGTTATTCCATATACGTAGTAAGGTTCCACAAAATAAAATTGAGCAAACAGTGTAATGATATTAATAAAAACAGTATTCTTCCACCAAACAATGTAGTTCCTCAGAAACCGTTGTGGTTGCAATAAAGTGGTTGCCGAGCAACACACAGAAGTTAACAAAGGTGTATGTTTGTAGAGTAATTTACAACAGCTTCGAACGTGGCTCAACCAATCAGAATCAAGGACCGGAACTATCCGTTTTATAAAATAAAATAAAATTGACAGCAAATGCATAAATAAAGATACAGTGGGTACGGAAAGTATTCAGACCCCCTTAAATTTTTCACTCTTTGTTATATTGCAGCCATTTGCTAAAATCATTTAAGTTAATTTTTTTTCCTCAATGTACACACAGCACCCCATATTGACAGAAAAACAAAGAATCGTTGACATTTTTGCAGATTTATTACAAAATAAAAACTGAAATATCACATGGTCCTAAGTATTCAGACCCTTTGCTCAGTATTTAGTAGAAGCACCCTTTTGATCTAATACAGCCATGAGTCTTTTTGGGAAAGATGCAACAAGTTTTTCACACCTGGATTTGGGGATCCTCTGCCATTCCTCCTTGCAGATCCTCTCCAGTTCTGTCAGGTTGGATGGTAAACGTTGGTGGACAGCCATTTTTAGGTCTCTCCAGAGATGCTCAATTGGGTTTAAGTCAGGGCTCTGGCTGGGCCATTCAAGAACAGTCACAGAGTTGTTGTGAAGCCACTCCTTCGTTATTTTAGCTGTGTGCTTAGGGTCATTGTCTTGTTGGAAGGTAAACCTTCGGCCCAATCTGAGGTCCTGAGCACTCTGGAGAAGGTTTTCGTCCAGGATATCCCTGTACTTGGCCGCATTCATCTGTCCCTCGATTTTAAGGGGGTCTGAATACTTTCCGTACCCACTGTATATATTGGACATTGCCAAACGGATTAAAAAATGAATGGCTATAATCCTGAAAAAGCCTACACCGTCCATACAGACTTTGACTAGGTCATTCTTCTTCAGAACAGCCTGAATGAAGGATTTGGTCTTGACTTTGGGAATCTCAGCACCATCACACAAAAAGTTTGATGGGATCATTCTGGAAAGATGAAAAATAAACGTGAAAAGTGTCAAGTGTCAACATACTTTGTTTCATTTAAGTTTGACAAATGATAATGCGTTTACTTTTAATTGTGCGAATCATAGATGCTCTCACAGAACAATAGAAAAAAACTAAAGTGACTCAGTGGTAGTTTCCTCTCATACTTGATCTGGCTGAGGATCTGCTGGCAGTGATCGTGATACTGGTTTAACCACGTCATGATCTGCACAGGTGCGATCAGGTACACGGGACTGAACACTTTACCTAGACTGTTCTGCATCACACAAGACGCCATTATCAGTGAAATAATCCATACACATAATCAAGAAATAATAAAACATATTCACAAATAGATATATGCATACCAGAGCTCGCTCTCGCTCTTATATATATATATATACATACCAGAGCTCTCTCTCGCTCCAATAATAAATGAATCAAACCCTGTGTAGAGAGAAAAAAAGCAGACATGAAGGTCAGCAGAGCAATAAATAACATTTTATAAATAAATTCTAGATTATTATTTAATAGCCTTTTTTTATGAAACGAAGAGTTCCGGTCCTTGATTCTGATTGGCTGAGCTGCATTCGAAGCTGTTGTAAATTACTCTACAAACATACACCTTTGTTTACTTCCTTACCTAGACTGTTCTACAACACAGAAAACACCATTATCAGCGGACTGATCCATACACATAATAAAGATGAAATAAAACACACAGATAGATATAGATATAGATATAGATAGATATATATATATATATATATATATGTGTTGCTCAGTAACCACTTTGTAGGAACCACAAGTGTTTCTGAGGAACTACATTGTTTAGCGGAATAATATTGTTTTTATTAATATCATTACACTTTATTTGCTCTGTTTTATTTTGTGAAACCTTACTACGTATATGGAATAACCGTTTTATAAAAGCAATAAGCCCTGTGAAGCCGTGGTTTACAGTGAATTTATAACAGCTAAGGGGGTTTTAACAACAATGCCCCTTAGCTGCTATAAATTCACTGTAAACCACGGCTTCTTGCTTTATTTTCAAGATTTATCACACAGCTCTATGATCCTGACTGGTCAATTCTGGGTTTCTGTGGTTAAATATTTTAGCTTAATGACACTAAACTTATTTATTCAGGATAATGTACAGTCACATGGTGGCATAAACTGGTTTATTTGGCAAGTACAACCACCTGACTGCATGTTATCTCGTCTCTCACCGGGTGATGATCTGCGTGAAGGTGCGACACAAAGATGGTGGAGAGTCTGGCGAGGATCTCGTCCACGTCATCGCCGTAATGACGACACATCTGGCTGAACGTTCCCTCCCCACAATCCAGCAGCAGCGACTGAGATGAGCTGAGGAGCACAGAGATGTGCAGACATGCTTTACTTGATATTACAGCAATCACACACAAGAGACTGTGGGTTACTGCGATTTCACCAAAGACAGGAAGTGTTTTTGTTGCTAATCTGAACCAGAGGGACTAAAACCCCCTCAACCACAGTAAATATCACACTGCATGGACTGATGCATATTGCTTTTGCTTTAAAGGGGCCATAGGATGCCCATTTTCCACAAGTTGATATGATTCTTTGGGGTCTTAATGAAAAGTCTGTAACATAGTTTGGTTAAAATTTCTCAATGGTAGTATAAAAAAAACACCTTTTTTTATCCTGTCAAAAACAGCTCTTTTCAGATCAAGCCGTTTTTGTAGCATTTTCCTTTAAATGTTAATGCGCTACTGTCAATCAAACTATCGTGGGAGGGGCCTGTCTGTGTGATGTCACACAGACAGGCGTCTGAGATAGGCTCGATTTGAGAAAGGGGAAAACATTTAACCAGATTTTTAAAAAAAACACCGGGTGGATTTTTATCATTATAGGGTGGTTGTGTACACACACTGCCAACACACATTTCAGTTCAAACAACTTGTAAAAGTGCATGTATCATCCTATGACCCCTTTAATAAAACAGCAACACACTGCAAAATATGATTTTTGATGTATATGAAAATATGAAATATGATATGTTTCACAAGAAAATATTATTTCACTTTCTACTTCAGATTTTCACATTTGATTCAACATGTTACTTGCCATTTTTGTAATTATTTGTCAAACAAAATATTTCTGAGTGAAAATTGTTTAAAAAATATTAAATAGTTCAAGTTACATACACACACACACATATATATATATATATATAAAATGACTTTTATTATTATTATTATGGAACAGTAAGATTTAATATTAGGCCTACCTGATGTTCACTAAAGTCCCGCTGACGTTTCTGATCTTCATCGGCAGAGACGAGCCGGTGCCCAAAAACACGATCTCAGGAAACTTCTCACCTTTACCAGCATAGAAACAAACATATAAACATGCTAAACATCTGAAGCACAGAACAAAATCAGCCCACACACACTCTATAAGAGCTTAGTTCTTTTATAGTTCATATAGACTACCAGTCTGAGGTACTTCTTTATTATGACCCTTTACCACATTTTAGAAACACAAATCCTTCAACTCTCGTACGATCTGAGGCATCTGATACAGATACAGTAGAGCGGGAACGTGAGAAGTGAAGACAGTTTTACCCGGAGGAAATTAAATGTCAGGCTGTGGACGTGTTCTTGTCTTTCTGCTCTTCTAATTAAATACTTTCATCCCTCCTTCACTCTCCGATTCAGTAGAAAGCTCACCAGACGTGGAGATGGCTGCAGCTGCCTGGAACTTCCTGCATTCCTCAACTTCCTGTAAGAAGTTTGGCACTTCGGCTGCTTCCTTCACAAACTCCTCAGAGTCGCAGGATAGGATGGCATCTCTACACACACACGCACGCACGCACGCACACACACGAGAAAAGTTCCTCAAATAAGATCAAGTCTGGCATTTCAAAGAACTTTCTAAGAACTAGTTTCTTGAAGCTGTGAAAATCAATAAACTCACAATCTTTGTCTTGTTTCATACTATTACCCTGCACATCAAGCCTGTGTATTTCAGGTAAATGAGGACCACAATGAAACTGTCATTTAAAAGCTCATCTGTTACACGCTGTCGATCGTTGACCTGAACTGACCTTTGCCACTCCAGTTTGGGCCGAAGCTGAAACTTCATCAGACACTCGGCTCTGACGTTAGGAATGTGGAGAGAAGCCCGCGGCTCCTACAACAACCACAAAAAACTGATTAATAAATGATTAACAAATCTTTCCTTTCATATTGGGAAAAAATAAACGCTATACGCTGTTAATTAAACTAGAAATACACTTATATATTAAAAAAAAAACATTAAGTTATATTACAAAATGTATATTTTTATAAAAAATTATATTCAAGTACATTAAGCATATTAAGCATAAATAATACATGAAATGTTAAATATAATTTAAAAAATCTAATGAATAAATTGAATATTAAATTACAACAACAACAAAAACATTTGAAAAATGATATATCAAAATACAAATAAGAATTTACATCAGAATAAAAAAAAGTTCCCAAAAGCAATGGTTAAAATCTAATCAAACTGACCTGTAAGAGACTATTTAATATTAAATTAAATACAAAAATAAATATGAAATTAAATTAGAAGTGATCAAGAGAAAATCCAAAAAATTTTATATTACTAAGAAAAAAAAAACCAAAAAACATTAAAAACAATAATATTAGAAAAGAAGTAACATTAAAATACTTAAAAAATTACATGAGAATAAATAAATAATAGAAACATTCCCAGTTGGCAGTGGTTACAATCTAAATCAAACTGACCTGTAAAAGAGACTATGTAATATAAAATACAATTTAAAAAATGCATTAAATATGGAATTAAATGAGAAATTATCAAACTAATAAATTGGAAAAATATTAAATTATTAAAAAAAAATAGGGGAAAAAATGTAATACTGAAATACAAATTACACAAGAATAAACTGGCGAAGGCTAAAAGCTAAATCAATCATATCAATCAATCGTATTAAATAAAAAAAAAGTGAAATTAAAATGTACTATGTTGAAAAAAATAATAAATTACAAAAAGCAAACACTTAAAAAAAGAACAAAATCAATTATTTAAAAAAAAAAAAAGGCAATTGTCTAAATTTAAAGAAACACAGACTATTTCATATTAAATTAGCATACAATATGAAATTAAATTAGCAAAAATGTATTAGTTAAAAAAACTCTAAATGGATAAATGTAGCCTAAGTGAGTGGTGCTGTACTTTGGTCTTGTAGAGTTTGAGTGGAGGGAAGATCTCCGGATGGATGAGGTTGAGCTGTGTCTGGAGTTTGTGACTGCGGGTGTTGTGCGGCGTGAACGTCTGCTCGTTCATCACCAGATGCTCAGTGCTGCTGGGAAACCTGAGACACAACAGACAAGACAAGTCCAGTCAGGTCACCTTTATTTGAGTAGCGCTTTATACAATACTGGCTGTGTCAAAGCAGCTTTACAGTGTCAAACAGGAAACTAGTTTGTCAATAATGCAAGAAGACAATAGAAAACAGTCAGTTTATCAGCTAAAGTCAGTTCATTGATGATCCTCTCTTCCAAAAGTGTCTGTGCAATCAGTCAAGCGTCCCCAACTAAGCAAGCCAAAGGTGACAGCGGCAAGGAACCAAATCTCCATCGGTGACAGAAATGGAGAAAAACCAGGCTCAGTCGGGGGGCCAGTTCTCCTCTGGCCAGACGAAACCAGCATGGCGTGGTTTAATTCCAGGCTGCAGCGCAGGTCAGATTGTGCAGAGGACTTGTCTGGATCCCGTGGTTAAACAACAGACACATCTCACACACACACACACACACACACACACACGCGCGCTTCCTGCACACAATCAGACCTGTGTGATGGCTGTACTTCAGCTGTACCTCTCCATCCAGCTCTTGTACGGATCCGTGTCCAGCACTGATTCAGGCGTCATGTGAACCACGAGAGCCGCAGAATCCTCAGATCCGCCCGTCTGATACCTGCACGCATGACAGTATGAGATACATACAGAGAAAGCAGGCCTCATTTCTCTATGAGAGACATCTGCTCGCCTTTGTAAGATGTGATTGGTGCAGAGCGGCTGAATGAAGTCCTCTGATGGACAGTCGACGACTGTGAAAACTGGTCCGGGATCAGCCGGTGTGCACAGCTCCTCGGGTCGGATCTAAAACACACGCCGCATGGTCAGCTGGGAAACCGGGAGATCTTACAGCCTTCAGATGAACTCTGGAGTCTGCGGGTACTACAGATGTTTTCTCCAGAACAGACTGAAACTGTTATTGTGAAGAACTGGAAAATCAACTCTCTGTCACCTCTTTTCCGTCATGCGTCACAGTTTTTCCAGCTTTCAGAGCTTCGATTATGGGTCCAATGGCTGCTGTTCCTCTACAGAGAAACTGGATAACAGAAATGATGATCTGAACCATGTGTGTGTTATTTATTTTAGCCCTAAAAACATAATGACAGCTGAACCGAACAGCTATCAGACACTTACACCGGCAGGCCCATCTCTTTAGCTTTCAGTGCCAGGAAGTTCCCTTTCTTTGAGTGCAACTGAAGAAACATCAGACAAAAAAACATGGTTTTGAGCACTATATGGTCTTAAAAGGTGAAAAGACACATTTACAGTCATTCTGTGGCTGGAGAAATGTGTCACATTGATGTGTTTCAGACTATTTCTGCGCACCTTACACACGTAAGCCACCACGAGAGATGAACCTCTAGTAATCTTTTCTTTGGCTTCTGTGGAGAGGGAAAAAAAATAGTTCTAATAATAATAATTATTATTATTGCTGCTGCTGCTGTTGTTATGATGACAAAATATAACAGAAAAATTAAAGTTAGATTGAAAATATATTTATCAAAACAAACTATATAGAACAAATGCAATTAAAATTATTATTTTACTCTATTATGATGATGATAATAATGATGCAAAATATAATAGACATTGATTTTATTTCAATTTTAAATTTAAAATGTTGAAATTTATCAACATAAATTAATAAAATGTAACGAAAATTATTTTAATCACTTTGTTATTATTATAGGACAAGATAATATAAAATAACGGACAGAATGAAACTTGGATTGGATTGATTTTTATATATTTATTTATTTTTTAAATGATCAACACAAAATATGCAATTCAAATGCAAAATTTCATCTTCTTTTTGGACAATATATAACAATATAGACAAAATGAAGATAATGAATATAAAATCATAAAAATAAATTATACTGAATAAATGTATACATTAAATAAAATGAGAATTTTCATCACATGGTTTGAGGTTTATGTAAAACGTACATCTTCTTCGGTCTAAGTTTCATACAGCAGTGTCAGTAGGTGTGTGTGGAGTCTCACCTGGACTGGCACTGAGGCTCTGACTCTCCTCCAGGTCGTCCAGTCTCCTGAGCGCCCCCTTCTGACTTCTGTTAGGACTGCTGCTGCAGCCAGAGCCTGGAGACTGTCTTCCGGCCTCAGCTTACAACACACACACACGCGCGCGCACACACACACACACACGCGCTCTCAGTCACATCCTTCAGATGGGAATCATTCTAAACGTTCATGGTGGGGAACAGTGTAAAAATGGGGTGACACTCACAGAACAGAGGAACTTGACTGACGGTCATCGTTTCGTCTTTATATTCAGGTTCTGTATAAGGTCTGACAGCTGCGGACAAAATACAAATAAACAGAATCTCATTCGGATGCATGAGGGTACAGTAATCAGAGCACAGACAGACAAATGATCAATGTTACTTCAGTATTATTTATATACTATTAGAGTATTTATTTAGTAACATTTTCAGTTAGCTTTTATTTTTATACTTTGTTTAATTAGAATTTTCTTATGTACTTTTGTCATTTTTATTAGTTTTTGCTATTATCAATATCACTATTTCTATTTAATTTATTTTATTTCAATTTTAGTTACTATTTTAGTTGTAAGTTTAATTAACGTTAAGTTGAGTGAAGTTTAGGTGAGGTAAGTTAAGTTAAATTTAGTTTAGCTTAGTTTAGTTTAGGTGAGGAGAGGTAAGTTAAGTTATTAAGTTAAGATGAGTTGAGTTTTACTTTTAATTTTAGTTTAAGTTTTTCATCTGATATTTATATTTCATTTCAGCTTTTTATCAATTAACAAGAACAATTTTTAACAATTTCTATTTAATTTTCTATTTATTTTATTTCTGTTTTAGTTATTTTCAAGTTTAATTTTAGTTGAGTTGAGTTTAGTGGAGTTTAGTTGAGCTGAGATAAGTTAAGTTTAGCTTAATTTAGTTTAGTTTAATGTAGTTGAGCTGAGCTGCGTTTAATGGATTTAGTTTAGTGTTGAATTTAGTTTAGGTGAGATGAGTTAAGATGAGTGGAGTTTTACTTTTCATTTTAGTTTAAATTTGTTTAGTTTAAGTTTTTCATCTGATATTTATATTTAATTTCAGCTTTTTATCAATTAACAAGAACAATTTTTAACAATTTCTATTTAATTTTCTATTTATTTTATTTCTGTTTTAGTTACTTTCAAGTTTAATTTGAGTTGAGTTGAGTTTAGGTGAGCTGAGCTGAGGCAAGTTAAGTTTAGCTTAATTTAGTTGAGCTGAGCTTAGTGGAGTTTAGGTGAGCTGAGGTAAGCTGAATAAAGTTTTACTTTTAATTTTTTTTACATCTGATATTTAAATTTAAACTTTATTTCAATTAACAAGAACAACTTTTAAACAATTTAGCTTTTGTTTTAATAAACAGTAACGCTGCATAAAATCGATATGAGAGGATAACGGTGGACGTTTACCAAGTTTAATGTCCTCCAGCTGCCCTGAAAACACTCGAATGGCTTGTAAATATTTCTCCTAAAACATCAGAGCACAATTCAGTTAACTATTTCCCCGCCAGCATTTTTGAAAAAGGTTGCCAGCCACCGCCAGCGATTTTTGATGGCCTCCAGTATATTTTGCTGTATGAATATTTGAAGATGCAATACACCAAAATAAAGATCAGAGCCTCTACGTTTAAACAAAAAAAAAATCTGTTTTATTCTAGCTTAAAGCATTATTTTTTATCAACACTTGAATTTAGGTAGGCTTCATAAAAAATGCATAATTTTGAGCAAAAGTGTGAAAAAATCACAAATCAAAAACTACATCTAGATAATATTCAGTATGATTATCAAAGCATAAATCCAGTAAATCGCTTCCATCAACACCTCCAAAGCTTGCACAGACATATACCACTTCCTGGATCAACATTTTACTCTGTAACATTATGCAGTTTTCATTTATATGCTGTCTATTGCTGATGATCGCATTATTTTTCATATGCATCTGTTTACATAAGAGATGGCACGTTTCTCCGTCCTGTTCACATGTGTTTTTGTTCGGGAGGTTTTGTACTCATTCAGAAGATGCGTAATAGCGCCCCAGAGTGTATAACAGTGAAAACACGAAAAGCCGTAAAAACTCGTCTTTGGCGGGGAAGCGTTTTCTTCTAAAAGACGAGATAACACGTCAATGGCAATGAGTTAACTAACGATCCGTTAAGCATTACATAATGTTTGTTAATGATTTATTAATGAAAGTTATTACAAAGTGTTGCCAGAATCGCATTAACAAGATTTAGTCAACTAAAAATATAAATTGCACTGTTATAAATGCCCCCAGACTCTGGAATGACTTGCCCATTTTTATTAGATCTGCTCCTTCTTTGTGTTTTAAGTCCAAGCTAAAAACTTATCTTTTTGACTTGGCATAAAACCGGTGATGAAGCATCATCGCACTGTATTTTAGTGATGTTATTGTATCGCTTTATTCATTTTTTTTTTTTTCAGAATGTTTTGCAATGTGCCAGTTTCTATTTCTATTGTTTT
>NW_015544180.1:1876043-1877050 GCF_001515605.1 Sinocyclocheilus anshuiensis
ATTCATAAAAATATCCAATCTCTTTGATTTTTTAAATATTTTTTGTAGTGAGTCTGTTTTTGTTGCGTGTGGCTGCGCTCGCTCACGCACCAGCTGCGGCGGTCCTGACAGGACACACTGAGGGACTCCAGTGTCTTTGAGGGTCAGGATCATCCCTGCGCACACAAAACACAGAACGAAGCCGTCACACAGTGAGCAGAGCAAACACACGCAGACTCTAATCATGTGAGGTGAGGCGATCTTCCACACAGCCCACGACTGGCACTGCTTCAGATCTCTGAGGAACATGGATTGTGAACGGTTGCAAATCAGAGAAGCTTTCAACTGGCTTCATAAGCAGCCATGAGAGTGGCATTTCTTAAACATAAAGGTAAATATAAAGGCTTCAATTACAACTGAATAAAGTCCCTGTCTGACCTGATAAACCGCCGACCGTCTCCCAGCTCATCCTGGTGAGGAAGATGTTGTCCAAGCGTGCAATTTTTATTCTGGATACAAACAAGACACACAAGAGACAAAACATTTTACAATCTGCAGTAATTAATAAGCACAGTTTACCAAATGTTTGTTTTCCTCTCTGATCCGGGGTGTATTCCAGAAAGCACGGTTAACTTACCGTCAGCTAACCCCAAACCTTGCTTACTCGAGGTATGTGGTTCCAAAAACGTGTTCGGGAGTAAGTTTATTCAACTCAGAGTATGTTCCTGGTTAAGACTCAAGACATTCTCAACAGAGCGACGAATCGACGAGTCGCTATGGAAACGGACGCTAAGAAAAAGTGCGCCATGCTGTTTCTTTCTTGTTCTTTTGTTCAATGGTCGTTTACATGCTTAGTGCATATCGCCACCTAATTGATGGTTGTGCAATCATTTTGATTTTGATTTTTTTCCCTTTTAATATTTAATCCTTGAGAATATGCATTATATTGTTTGTTTAATACTAATTATATATTAAGTCATATCAGATATGTATTTTGATTTAGAATTTAGACATTATAGAAAATGCCG
>NW_015544180.1:1878371-1887653 GCF_001515605.1 Sinocyclocheilus anshuiensis
CAAATATATATATATATATATATAATAGGCTATATTACATATTGTAATATTATATAATGTTGTGCGCTATCTGTCACACCCACTGAAGGCTCGTCAGTAGGTCACACGTGCGCTGAAGTGAACTAACCCTGGAACATAACCTGCTCCGGAGCAGGTTATCTTCAGAGAGCAAGTTGCTATGGTTACTTACATACCCTGAAAGTTACCTCCGATTTTGGAACTGAAAGCTGAGGTTATCCGCTCGCTTATCCTCAAACATACCCGGGTATGTCACATAACCTGCTTTTTGGAATACCCCCCAGATCTCTATAGATGTTGCCGTTTAAAACAGTGCTGTTTTATCTCTTACTTGTGTTCCTGCATCAGTCTCTGTGTTCATTCACCACAGTTAAACAGATACCTGCATATGAAAGACGTTAATTATTAATAACCCTGCAGAATCACTTTCATCAACAAACATTATATACTGCTACTTAGACAGTCAGTGGTTCATGCATATTCAAATATGACTATATATGAAAATATAGAAATACATCTTTATATTTACTAAACAGATGCTTTTATTAAAAAGGTGGAACATTTGAATCAAGAATTTTTCCATACTTTACTCAACATCAAATACTGACGCATCACTCGAATCATGAATACTGATAATAAAGTGTAATATTTCACGCTTTTGAGAGATGATTTCGCATGTCAGGATCAGTGCTCACCTGTTGTACTCAGAGAAGACATACA
The DNA here is from genome assembly GCF_001515605.1 of Sinocyclocheilus anshuiensis. Lineage (NCBI taxonomy): Eukaryota > Metazoa > Chordata > Actinopteri > Cypriniformes > Cyprinidae > Sinocyclocheilus > Sinocyclocheilus anshuiensis. The sequence goes on from NW_015544180.1 coordinate 1,879,110, forward strand.
GCGAGGTGCCATTGTCTCGACTCCCGGCGCCTGCACATAGACGGTGGAGGGCCCGTGCAGCTCGCCCTGCCTGCGGTTCTCCTTCATCTTCACACGGCGCAGCGTGTCTCTGACAGACTGAGTCTCCATCAGTCCGACGGCTCCCCGCAGCAGAGGCTCTCTAGCGACTCCCGGCGCTCCGAGTATATAATATAATAATATAATATAATATAATATAATACAATATAATGTAAAAAAGGTTGTATGGCTCTAATAAAATGCCTAAAATAGGCGTAGCAGCCCAGAAAGTTAGTCAGGTACATTAATTATCCTATTTTAACTCTTCTCTGGGTATTTTTAATTAGATGTCTATTAAAGTTCCACAGTGTTATTATTCAGATGTGAAACCAGCAATTCCAAACCAACCTATTGTGGTTGGTCCATTCTGAACAGCGCTGAGAAAAGTAACATGTACATTTGACTGCGCTGCCATCAACGCCTGTTACTTTTCTCAGCGCTGTTCAGAACGGACCAATCACAGTCGTTCGTGATTGCTGGGAAAGTATACCTAAACAATCGTTTAATGGCCATTGCATTCTCATTTGTATTTCACTTACCAGCTCGGGGTTTTTTTTATTCTTTTTTTTGTTAAATTTGAACGCAAATCTCCGCAGTAAAACGAAAAGAAAAAAAAAAACCATTGTGAAATTTGAATGAGGATCAATGGGAAATCAGCTTTCTGTGCCGACAGGTGTCCTCTGGAGGAGAAAAAAAACCCTAAACTATCTGTGTATCAAAGCAACGATTATTAGGGATACAAAAATATAATTTTTGAAATCATTAAATAACGTACTTTTGATTCAAAATATTGTTAATGAAATTATTTTTTTTAAAGCTGTCATTTTATAAAATTAAAAATTGTATAAATTAAAAATAGTATTCATATTACTCATATTAATACCATTATTTATAATTACAGATTTAATAATTATTTATATTACATACATTAAACAAAAAAGTTCAATCAAAAAATTATAAAAAATAATTACATTACATTAAAAACATCAAAAATACATTAATGCATTTTTTATTCAAAATATTAATGAAAATATATATTTAAAAAACTGTAATATAAAAAAACTACATTCATATTAATAAAATTATTTGTAATTATATATTTAATAATTTGTTTATATTACATTACAAATATTAAAACAATAAAGATCTGTAATATAAAAATGTGATATTACAAAACTGAAGAATTACATTATAAAACAAAATAATTACACTGTAAACTTAATTATTCATATTAAAAGTGATTAAAGTCATTGATACGCAAGAAAATTAATAAAATATGAAATCATTGTATCAAATGTAAAATCATTTGATAATGTCAAATCAATGGATTTCTCTCTTAATAAGATTAACTGCATTTTAAAAAGCGCCAAACATGGAGTCCTTTCCATATTCCTCAGTTTTATTTTAATAACATCAGCACATAGTCGTTGTACAGTGAGGATTACAGAAACCCCGGCCACCTCTGCATCATAATTCACCTTAACATACAAAACACACGTTTAATATCACATACATGAAGAGGAGGGACGAGACACGAGCAGATTTCCAGTACGCCGAAGGCTTTCCGAATCATATATTCCACAAGTGATTTCAGAAGTATAAATACAATTCCAGGCTTATTTATCATTTATTATTTCATTACTTTATATCTGTTTAAAATCACTGTTCCGCATCTGCGAGAGACCAGACCGCCACGCGTCCCATCAGATACGCGTGTGTGTGTGTTTACGCTTTACAGATGTGTGTGTGATGAGAGAGACAGTAAGAGAGAGAGAGAGAGAGAGAGACGTGGGTGGGAGGTGTTTTACAGTCGAGCTTGAATTGAGCAGCGCTGTGCCCTTGTGTATGTTTTCCTGTTTTAATACTGCCGTTCTGTGAGAAAGCAAATCTTTACGCCGCCGCTTGCGTCTCGTCTTAGTCCACGTACATGGGGGAGCTGGGAGACGTGGGCATCTGATCCAGGATCCTGCAGACGTAGCTGGCCACGTCTACCGTACGCTCCTCGTACATCTGAATGAAGGGATGTTTCTGAGAGACAGAGAGGGGAGACGTTTGCTTTACTTTACTGCATTTCTTAAAACTCGACAGCACTTCTGCTTTAGTCTTCTTAAAGGGATAGTTCACCCAAAAATGAAAATTCTCTCATTAATAATCCATATTGAGTAAACAGAGTTTATCATCGTCATCAACATAAATTTCATTGTGATCTCGATATGATATGGTTTATTGCCCTGCCCCATCTCATCCTACATTTCAGCTCAAAGCAGGGCTGTACAGTGCGACATATATGTCGCACGTGCTACGAAAAAACTGGTCTGTGCGATGAATAAATTTACCACTGTAGCACGCGTGCGATACAGTTTTGCATGTTCATAACACAGCCGCTTAATAGTGTGCTTAATAGTGAGTTCGTTGTGCTTGTTTGTGTGTGTGAGATTGATTATACTTGGTAGTTAGGGGTGTGCGATAGGGCTGTGTATCACCAGCAAAGTCACGATACGATATGTATCACGATACATATGCCACGATACGATACATATTACGATACGCGACTGCACTCAATTTCACCTCTAATTTTGTAAAACAGCTGTTTATTAAACACTGCATACTATAGGGCTGTTGCTAACTATTGGCAGAGCAGGCAGAGCAGGCAGGCATTATGAAGGGCCTCCATAACTCTACCACAGTACAATATAGGTAATGGCATATGTTTCATATGTTTCATGTGCACTCCCCACCAGGTACAATATTCTGATTGTTTGCATCTTGTTTTTAAGCCCATAAATAATAATGTACTTGTTCTAATAAATGTATATTATAATGTACTCATTCTAATATATTTAAATCATCTTAACATTGCTGGTAGGTTATCATTGCACAAATCAACACACTCTCCACGTTTAAAAAATAAAAATAAAAATGAGAAGAGTTCTAAACTAATGCGCCGTCTTCTCTGTACCTCACGCACACACGTTTAGTCACTCACGCTGCGCGCGCGCACAGACATTCTTTTCAGGGCTGCCCCGCAATTTTATCAATAAAATAGCTTAATCGCTGAAGAGCTACATTATCTTTCTCAACAAGGAGCTGGTAAGACTTGCAATACATGTAGCAGATCTGACGGCATGCATACTGAAATCTTGATTTGTCTCGCTGTGATTGGTTCAGTTTGATTGCTGTTAAAATAAGTGTTTGTGAGAGGCGCCCGTGTTTAGTTTACGTCCTTCAGCTGTTTGTTGTGATTGGTGCGTATGAGTTTCTCAGAATGCGGTTAGCTTATAATTAGCATCTAGAGAACAAGTGTATGCCTCAGACTGCACACAGAAATTGATCAGCTCTGGCTGAGATCCCCACAGCTCTAATGCGATTGGCTGGTTTTACGCAGTTTCCGGGAGTCACAGGGTACAGGTGGAAATCGAAAATCTTCTGAAGAAAGATGTTGCAGATAACTTCTAAGAATTCGTCCCTAAATATAGCTTGAAACAATTAAGTTCTTGAATATTTTCTATAGAAAATAAGGTGCCAATTCTCACTGTTAACTAGTTGCTTATTAGCATGCATATTACTATCATACTGTTTATTAGTACTTATAAAGCGCATATTAATGCCTTGCTCTGCAAGACCACCCCATACCTAAACTTGAAAATTCTGTCATTAATTACTCACCCTCGTGTCGTTTCAAACCCGTAAGACCTTCGTTCATCTTCAGAACACAAATTAAGATATTTTTGATGGAATCTGAGAGCTGTCTGACCCTGCATAGACAGTAATGCAACTGAAGTGTTCCCAAGTCCAGAGACGTAGCAAGGAGATCCGTAAAATAATCAATGTGACATCAGGGGTTCAACCGTAATATTACGAAGCTACGTGAATACTTTTTGTGCGCAAAAGAAAAAAAAAACGACTTTATTCAACAATTCGTCTCCTCCGCGTCACCCTGTAGCGCCATTTTGGAGAGTATCAGCTGGACGTAAACAGCGTATGCTGTTCTGTGTCAGCTGTAGGGCTGTGTATCACCAGCAAAGTCACGATACAATACATATCACGATACGGGACTGCATTGAATTTCACCTCAGAAGAGTTTAGTAAAACAGCTGTTCATTAAACACCGCATATATTAGTGTTGTATAGCATACTCTAACTATTGGTAGAGCAGGCAGCTGACCTCTGCATTATGAAGGGCCTCCATAACTCTACCACAGTACAATATAGGTAATGGCATATGTTTCATGTTTACATTGGGCACTCCCCACCAGGTACAATATTCTGATTGTTTGCATCTTGTTTTTAAGCCCATAAATAATAATGTACTCGTTCTAATAAATTTATATTGTAATGTACTTATTCTAATATATTAAAAAAATCATATTTACATTGCTGGTAGGTTATCATTGCACAAATTAACACACTCGAAGATGAACGAAGGTCTTACGGGTTTGGAACGACATGAGGGTGAGTAAATAATGACAGCATTTTCATTTTTGGGTGAACTATCCCTTTAAGAGTTTCACATGCACATCTTAAATGACTTGTGCTTTTATCACATTTGACGCATAAAAGATGGCTTAACATGATTTAAAACAAGACAAGATGTGCTTTGAAATATGCTAAAATTACATAAACTGACCTCATAATAGTTCATATTTTATTTTGTTGCCTCAACAACCGTCATATTTAAGAACCAGGATTCCCACAGTCTTGGAAATAAAACTTGGATAAATTAGGGTGTGATTTCTAGACCGGGAAAACACAACTCACAAAACTAAAAAAATATAGGTCATAGAAATTGATATGATGAATATACTTTTTTTTATTATTATGTTAAACTCTTAAATATTTTATTTGGTAGAAATTGCTAAGAAATTGGTATTTGTATTTGTAAATAATAATAATAATAATAATAAATGTAACTGTCAAAATAAACAATCAATAGCTACTGAAAAATTAATTCTGAAATTATAGAATTTAATTATTATTGTTGTTGTTGTTATATAAATTATGTAATTATTTTGGTAAATTCCCCCTTTTTAAAAAAAACATACAATGTATAAATAAAAAATATAAATTAATATAAATATAAAAATATAGATAAAAATATGCATATTGTTTCTAAAATCAAGCTTTTAGGTTAATGTATAATATTCATAAGGGAAAGTGCAAAATTCAAAATCAGTGAAAAAAGTTTTTCACAATTTTTAATGATATTTTTGTAGATTTTAAATAGTCCATCCGTGTGAAAAATTGCATTCATTTTTTATGTGATCTCTTAAATAATATGAGATCATGTATAATAATAATAACAACAACAACTATTCTTATTGTTATTAATAAGAATATTTACTTTAAATTTTGCTGCTCTTATGTTGGCACAAATCATTAATGAATATCATTCTAAACAAAAAAGAATTGTATTAATAAAATAGCTACAACAATAATTTCATTTAATTTAATTTACAAGAATTACAAACATGCCGTTTAAAAACTTATATACCCATATCCAGGCTTTCTCCACCTTTGGACAAATGAATTTCCTCTGCTTTTTATTTGGATGAAGATTTGGAAAATAACTGCAATTTCTAGCCAATTAAACATTTTAAAGCATATTTTCCATGACCAAGATTTTATTGTATTTTTTTCTTTAAAAATTCCCTGATATGCCCAGGTTTTCCATTACAGTAGGAACCCTCATTCAAACTCAACATCAACAACCCTTTTATTATCATGAAAAGATAGAAAAGCTTTCAGAAAGTGCTGAACGTGTGGCTTCAACAGGAAACAGGAACTCACCAGAAGCTCTTTGTACTTTGGCCTTTTTGACTCGTCCTTTGTAAGGCTGTTAGAAACAAAACAAAAATTCAAAGATTTAATTAAAACCCTTGAGAGTCAACTTGATCTCTTGCAGTTGCTGTTAATGAGCAGCAGGAGGCGTCGTGTGCATCATGTGGTCGCACAATAAATCTGAGTAATGACTTCCCTTGTGCGGAGTCAGCAAGCTCTCAGAAAGAGGAAATGCTGGAGATCACAGTGTGTGTGTGTGTGTCTCACCACAGGTTGACGAAGTTGATGAATTTGGGGGAGAACTGTCTCTCCTCTGAGCTGCTGAGCTGCGGCGGGTCGCCCTTCACCACCTGCGTCAGCTGATCGAACACACTGTTCCACTTCGGGTAGGGGAACCGTCCCGTGGCCAGTTCATACTGAAACAGCATTGCAGCAGTATAACACACAAAAAGCAGACAGAAATCACTTTTTTAATATCACACAGACGTTCCCTTTGAGGTCACGTGACCGATCACACATCATCCTCACCAGTGTGATTCCCAAACTCCAGACGTCTGAGCGCACATCATAACCCTGTTTGGAAGCGCTGGGGTCTATCCTCTCCGGCTGAGAGACAAACACACACAAACACACCGAGTCAATCATGCAGACATGACATTAATTCATAAAGAATAAATACATTTTGCAGCTCTTAATTTGGCATGAAGTATGCATGCAATTCTAAGGAACAATTACTATTATTATTATTTGTATTATTTATGATGATGATGATGACTAGTTAATGATGTTGTTTTTTATGAATGAATATTTTTATATCTGTAAATGAATAAATATTTTTATATCTTTACATTTATGTAATAAATTTTTTTGGCCAATAATTATGAAAATTATAAAAAAAATATATATATTTTTTTTTTTTATCTAAAAATTTTACAAAACGTGACCAAAAATAACATTGTTATAAATATAAGATAAATAAAAAAATAAATATAAGAAATAATGTACTCCAATTTTTGGAATTGGGTTTTTCTGCTGAAGCACTGGCAAGAAAAAAATAATATTAAACAAACCAAAAAAATCCCTTTATTAAGCAATAGGTTTAATAAAATGAAAATTAGATAATTTTTTGTTTCACTCAGAAATACCTCACACTGCTGGGGTTAAATGCACTGTAAAAGCTGAATATTTCATGACATAAAATGGACTATTTACTTTCTTTAATTTTGCTGCTCTTATTTTAGCTTATTTTTACTTTAATCATCAGTGTATGTTATTCTAAAGAAAACAAATGTAATATTTATCATTATTATTATTATTAATACTATTATTACTTATTCATTTTTATTAATAAAAGGTAATCATTTCCTAGTGCATGTTCTTCAAAGAAAAAAAAATTGAAGTATTAATATTACTATTAGTTATTGTTTTTTTATTTTATTTTATTAATAAAATATATCAATTTCCTCAATTTCTGAATCATTTTCCTGTTTCAATCAGAAATGCCTCACACTTTTGAGGGTACATGCGTTGCGAATGCTGTTTAAGGTTTCATTGTCAAGACTATTTCATTCTGATGCTCTTTTGGCATGAATCAGCTGTGCATTTAGTCTAAAGACCAAAAAAAAATAAATAATCAAATTTCTATTATTATTTAAAAAAACAAAATTTCCTGAATAAAATTTTCTGCTGAAACGTAAAAAATGTTTTATGCTGACATATACAGTAAAGTCAAGTACAGTCCTACATCACTTACTGCTGAATATCGTAATTCACTCAGAACTACATCAGACTTCTGAGGTTAGTTGTGCTGAAAATGCTGTTTCATGCTTCACTTTTTCAACTGGCATAGTTTTAGAAACCTAAGATCATGGGTTAATTTCTCAGGACACAAACACTGATAAAATGTCTTGCTCTGGATAAATACATAAACGTGAATTGCAAGAGCGCAGCAGGGTGCTTTTGCAGCATATCAGACTGTCTGCTCCGATCTGGCTGCTTTACAGGCCCAAACACAACAAAAACAGATGTGCTCCCGTCACACACTTCCGTCCAGACAGCAGCAGGAGTGTGTGTGTGTGTGTGTGTGTGTGTCTGATGCTGACAGACTGCTGATGTCATAATGCAGTGTGAGGAGACTCCGGGGATGATGATGAGATCATGGCTCAGATTAGAGTATGACATCATCAGCAGCAGCAGAGCCACTGCAGAGCTGAGCTTCATTCACAGACATTCCTGCAGTTACATCATTCTACAGCGCACACTCGGCTTCAAAAAGGATGAGAGGAAATTACAGAGTTTCTAATTATTTCTATAAATTATTTCTGTAATAAATTTTTTTGGCCAATAATTATGAAAATAGGGCTGCACGATAAATCGCATGCGATATTTAATGCGCATCTTGTCGAAAATTATAAAAAATGTTTTTTTTTTTTAATCATCTAAAAATGTTACAAAAAGTGACCAAAAATAGCAATGTTACAAAAAAAAAAACACACATTTGAATAACACTTATTGTAGCAAAACAAATTCTGCATCAATGCATGTCCAAAAAACGTTGTTATAAAAACATTATATGGAATAAAAAAATTTGAACATGCATATTTATTATGTTTGTTTATTATATATTTTTGTTTATCTAAATAATACAGGTGCATCTCAATAAATTAGAATGTCGTGGAAAAGTTCATTTATTTCAGTAATTCAACTCAA
>NW_015544180.1:1889176-1911195 GCF_001515605.1 Sinocyclocheilus anshuiensis
ATATACATATATATATATATACATATATATATATATACATATATATATATATACATATATATATATATATATATATATATACAAACAAACATATATATATACAAACATACATACACACACATATACACACACTTTTATTCAGCGACGATGCATTAAATTGATCAAAAACAACATTAATGACATTCATAATGTTACAAAAGGTTTCTATTTTAAAAAATTATGCTCTTTTGAACTTTCTATTCATCAAAGAATCCTAAAAAATAAAATGTCTCACGGTTTCCACAAAAATATCGAGCAGCACAACTGTTTTCAACACTGATAATAATCAGAAATATTTCTTGAGCAGCAAATCAGCATATTAGAATGATTTCTGAAGGATCATGTGACACTGAAGACTGGAGTAATGATGCTGAAAATACAGTTTTGATCACAGCAATAAATTACATTTTAATATATACCGACATAGAAAACAGTTATTTTAAATTGTAATAATATTTCACAGTTTTAACTGTATTTATGATCAAATAAATGCAGCTTTGGTGAGCAGAAGAAACGTTCATGTTCCAAAACATTTAAAAAATCTTACCAACCTCAGAATTTGAACGGTAGTGTACATGTATGAATATATAAATGAATAAATCTTACTGCCATATACGGTCTGCAGCCTGCGTCTCTGGTTTTGGCGATGGAGTCGACCAACTGCCCGCTGATGCCAAAATCACACAGCTTAATGTTGCCTTTCCGGTCCAGGAGGATATTTGATGGCTTTATGTCTGCAGAAAGACCAGAAAAGAGCTTCAGTCCGAGTAAAACACTTACACCTCCTCAACAAAAACATGCAAACAGAAATAAACGGATAGAGGTCAGAAATGAAAGACTTCTATAAGACGCCATTATAATTCTGCCTCTCTTACCTCTGTGAATAATTTTCAAGTTTTCCTTTAAGTGGTTAAGTGCTTTCACAGTCTGAAACGACACCGAGAACAAAGAGCATGTTAATGAAAGCATCACTCAGTAAACGCCAAAGAAAACTGAACGGATGACAACTCACAGCTAATGTGATTTTCCCTAAAATCTCCTCTGGAATCACTTCGTCTAAAGAGGAATAAACGTATTTGTAGAATTTGTCGAAGGAGGTAGACATGAGCTCCATGCATATCCAGCAATCCCCCTGAATGAGAAACAGACCGAACAAAGGTCATGAATCAGAAAGACTCTCAGAATATGAGACGGCATGCCAAAAACGGCCAGACCTCTCTGAAAAGAGCCCCGTAAAACTGGACGATGTAGGGACAATCGCTGCTCCTCATGACCACATCCAGATCCATCAGCAGCTGCTTCTGTTCGCGCTCGTCTACCGTCGACCGGATCCGCTGTCACACAAACACACAGACAGAGTCATGGCTGCCAGCTAGTGATGTAACGATTAACCGCGAGCCGGTTGAAAATCGATTCAAATAGTGACGATTCAAATCGGTTGAGATGCTAAACAAATCGCAATTCATTTAGGTGTAGGAGTTTATATGAATGCATGTCTGAGGGGAACTGACTGTCTTTAGAAAAGTTTAGGTGGTATTTTTCTTTTCCTCTTGCCTCTGTATAATGCATATTAAAGGAAACGTGCAGCATTTTGTCCAAGCAATAATAAAAGGACACATTGAATTCATAATTTGTCTTAAATCTCATTTTGTAAAAAAAAAAAATTGTGAATCGAATCGTGAAATCAAAATCGTGAATCGAATTGAATCGTGAAATCAAAATCGTGACTCAAATCGAATTGTGAGTTGAGTGAATCGTTACATCCCTACTGCCAGCTCAACGGCTGATCCACACGGCAGCTTAGTATTATTATCTGCTTGATTTCAATGTGGCACAAATTATTCATAAAGCACGTAATTTACTTCCCAAATGTTTCCGGAAGAAGTCTGAAATGAGAAAGCCATTATAAACTTGTAAAAAAAAAAAAAAAAAGGCCAAGGACAAATATAAATATAGATGTATATCTTTTAAAGGGGTGACGTTATGGAATAACCGTGAGAAGGAATTAAGAATGTGTATTTCACTTTGCAAATTAAAATAAGGTGATAAACATATTTAAAATTAATAATTAGTGTATGAAATACTTGAAACAGTTGTAGTAATTTATGAAATGTGTTATTTTCAGTTATGTATTGCACTGTAAAAAAAAGTCTCGTAAAAAACGGTCAAATGACTGGCAGCTACAGCTGCCAAACAAAAAACGTAAAATTAAAGTAAAATATCATAATTGAAACAAGGAAAAATTTGTAAAATAATAATAAAAAATAATCTTTTTTTTCTTCTGTAAAACCTTTAATGAAAATTTTTGTAAAATTATTGTTTTTGCACTTTATTTGAATTAAGATATTTTACTTTAATTTGCACATGCTTGTGAAGACGATCATGGCTGAGGCTGGAAGACAAAACTGAAGAGCTGTCTTCACACTACTGTCCACAGAAGACACAGGCTGTAGATTAGGGCTGCAATAAAATATGATTTTTAAAATCCAATAATCTGACGATTATTTAATCCAACGATTGATCGATTTGGATTAAAAAAGCAAAAAAACAAACAAACACGTAATTCCATTTCACTAGAGAAAGCAATGTTATGAACAGGGAACTTTTAGCAGGAAGCAACCATTTTAAGCTAAAAACTATTTAATGAGGGTAATCCACACCACTCCAGCCCATCAATTAAAGTCTTGTGAAGCCAAAAGCTGCATGTTTCTGAGAAACAAATGCACCATCAAGACGTTTTTAACTTCAAACCATCACTTCTGTCTAAAAGTACCCTATCCATAATATTTCTTTCTCCAGTGAAAAAGTCGTCTCATCTGAATCAGGAGAGAAATATGCACAGATCAAGCACCGTTTACAAACAAAAACAGAGCAAAACAGTGGATTTTGATGTGAGAGGACAAGAGGAGATGGACTTTTTCACTGGAGGAAGCGTTATTATGGATTATAGACTCATATTTTAGCCAGAAGCAAAGGTTTGAAGTTAAAACGCCCTAATGATGGATTTGTTTTTTACAGACACGCAGCTGTTCTCTTCACAAGACATTAATTGATGGAATGGAGTGGTGTGGATTACTTGTGGATTATTGTGATGTTTTTATCAGCTGTTTGGACTCTCATTCTGACGGCACCCATTCACTGCAGAGCATCCATTGGTGAGCAAGTCATGTAACATTTCTCAAAATCTGATTTAGAAACAAACTCATCTACATCTCGGATGGCCTGATGGTAAGTACATTTTCAGCAAATTTTCATGTTTGGGTGAAATGGCCATCAGATGGTCTGTACTCACATGTGTGGGTTCTGGAAAGGAAGTCCGGCAGTGTTCAGAGTGATTCTGGAAGCAGGTTTGATTGGAGGATTGGCAAAATTTAACTTCAGGGCTTTACGTTTACCTGACAGAGGAGGAAGAGACCGTCAGGTTAAACAACACAGTCAGGAAACAGCCATTTCACACACAAAAGCACAACCGAACACACTCAGATAGCGTGAAGATAAAAGTTGCAGGTGTATTTTGTTCAGGTTGCCATAGGACGAGATCTCTAACTAAGCCATGGAAGATGTGGGAGGGTCATGTGAAGAGACCAAGTTCACTAGAGACATGCACATCTGAGCACCAGGAGAGGAACCCAAGAGCCAGATTTCCTAAAGCCATCAGGACATTCTGCAGCTTTAAAACATCTTCATTGCACAATGTAGAAAAAACATTGAGGGTGACGACGGCTTTAGCAAATCTGGCAGCAGAGGACAGTGACTGCAGTCCGACATGCTTAAACCCTGCGTTTAACACGACCGAATCAGCACATCTTTCCCCAGCTACATCCACTCATGACAGACAACAGAGCGTTAAAAAGATCTGATCACATCCGGACACAAAACGGAAGATCTGAAACGGAAACGAAAAAGAAACTTACCTACCTTCACAACATGCAAAACCCAACACAATGCAAACACAAAAGTATGCATGAATCTGTAATGTGCAAATCTTGCATGGTTTATTTAGAGTGTGAGAGGTGCATTATAAGCACTAAAAATAGCCACCACAAAAATAAAGACAATCCAAACAACGTGACAGAAATAGTGATTATAAAAAACTGAAAATAAAGTTTCTGTAATTATATTTGTGTAATTGAACTCTTTATGCTGTTCAGGGCTTCTACAAATTTTACATATTGCTACTCTAGAATTATTTTTGCTACGTTGAAAATGTGTCAAAATGCATTATCGAAGAAACGCTAATTAATCAATCGTCACTATTTTGGTCACTGTTTCCACCAAAATCATTTAGTCTAAAACCAAAAATAATTGTATTTTTTACTGAAACACAGAAACCACAAAAAAATATTTCTAATATAGTGTTATTATTTACTTTATACCATGACCCATAAAAATAAAGAGACGCAAAATGTGAAATAACAAATCGAACACTAAGGTATTTTTGTAAGGAATAATATAAGACTGCTGAATTATTAAACATCTCTTTAAATGACTTACATTCACATTATTTTATATTAGGGCTGGGTAAAAAACATCGATATCTCGATATTAATCGATTCTCATTTTTACGGAATGATATCGATTCTTAAATCCCAAGAATCGATTAGTCTAGCCTGTTTTCAGTTAATGGACGGAACATTGAAGGGTAGGCTACCTCCCATCCAATAAATCGCAATAAGCATTGTGTGTTGGTACTTTTCATATGAAACAAAGTCTCAGATTTCAAATTCTGCCCATTGTATTGCAGTATTTAAACCATAAATGGTGTTTTGGCGCTGTTTAATGTGGAGTGACAGATCGCTGTAGCGCCTCAGTTCAACAGACGCGGCGCACGTGAACTGATCATCTCCTCCACATTAATAGCAGTTTCAGCACAAAATAAACATGACTAAACATCCGAAGGCAAGTTAAAAGAACGAGTACAACTTTACAATCCGTATCCTGTCTCATGTAATCGCTCAATCAGTGTTTCAGTAGCGCAAAGACGCCAATATAACGGCTTGTAAACAATGGGTCACGTAATGTCACATTTACCTCAGAAAAACATATTCGGTGACCATAAACTCCTGGTTACTTATTAATTGTAACCTTCAATGTTATAGTAATGTTGTACCAACTGACTCTCATGTATATTTTACAGCATTAGTTGAGCTTTTTTTTCCTTGAGAAAATTTGGCATGTACTGTACCTGATATATATCCAAAATAATCGATATTGAATCGAATCGGTAATCGAATTGAATCGCAAGCTTGTGAATGAGAATTGAATCGTGAAATTTGAAAACCCAGCCCTATTTTATATCATTACAGCTTTTTTTTTGTATTTTATACCTGTATTTTGAACAGTAACCCTATTCAGCTTTTTCTACTGCTCTTTGTTTAGAAAAGGTTATAAAAATGTCAATAATTATCGATACCGAATGATATGAAACATTATATCGTGATATTTTTTTAGCTATATCGCCCAGCCCTAGACAAAAGAGAAATTAAAACAATGTTAACATAAAACAAACAATACTTAAGCACCCAAAAAAAAAAACCTTCAGATTCATGGAAGTAACTGGAAAATGTGAGCAAGCACATCTCTGTGAAATTAAGCACTATTTCCCCTCCACCACAAGAATGTGAGGATCCGAATACCAGAGGAACGACATTTAAGAAACCTCACGGCATGTGCGTCCATGTCCCAACAAGCTGGTGTTTGTACGAGATGCTCATGCCAAAAACATCCCAGCAGTGCTCCAACACTAAACAAAATGCAAACCCAAGAAACAGGGAAGACAGCTACAGCCCCCAAGGCAATGTTCACTGCACCGGTTAGTAGAAAAAGCTGCCTAAAACACCTGAATCAACAACCACCAGATCTTCCATTACTGTATGTGAACCACTGATCAATGTGGAAAGTGCATGCACGATTATTACTGAAGATATCTGGTAAAGGCTGATTTTAAATTAAATGAAAGTCAGGACCAATCGACTGTCCAGGAGTGAATATTTTTGCTGCAAAGTCAATGGAAGCTCCAAGCTTTAGACTTGTGCCGATTTCTCACTAAGATCCTCTTTATGTAGTTGTTTGATACAGATATGAGTTATCGAATGGAAATACTGACTAGTGGTCGACTAATTTAATGGCTTAAATTGCAATATCTAGAGAGAAGGGAGGATAAAATAATTCTGATATAGACATAATAATACGACCTGATGACAAATGAGAACTGCACAAAAATGTTGAATTCAAAGAAATAGGCCTACTTGTTCTGCAGAATATTTACTTTTAAAAAAAGAACAGTAACATTCAAAAGCTTGGGACCAGCACAATTTTTTTATGTTTTTGAAAGAAGTCTCTTATGCTCACCAAGGCATAAAGAAAATATTATATTCATTATTATTATTGTTGTTGCTGTTGAATATTATTGAATAATTATAGTTAATAATTGTATTCATAATTTATATTGATTAATATCATATAAATTAATATATGAATTATACATTTTATTACATTATTATTAAATATTATTACATTATATGTAATAAAATGTAATGATACACTGTTAATTATGAACAAACTAAACATGTCTGTTAAATAAAAATTACATATAAATTAATATCAATATTTAATCAATATTCATATCAATTATTTAATTAGTTGCCATCATAATAATAATAATTTTTATTTTTTTATATTAGGGTAATGAGATTTTCTTGCGTTACTATAATAAGATGGCTTTATTTTCTATAGGAAAAACAATTTCCTTTTTTTTTTTTACTATAGCACCTTAAAATATTAGGGCAGTCCAACATAGACTATCATGATGCATACAAACTCAAATAAATTAATAGATGACAATTTAATTATGTATTAATTATTTAATTATTTATTTGCATTTTTACATCATGGCAGTATTCGTTGTTAATTAACTAATTAATTATGGTAAGAAATTGCTTCACTGTTTTGCTTAATTTTCTTTAGGCAAAACATCATTTCTTTATTATTTTAAAACAATACAATATTTTTAATATTTTAATTTTGAGGTTAAACATATGTCTGCTAATTTTCCACTTTCTTGGCACATAATGTATTCATAATTTATATGTATTAATGTTACATTAATTAATATATTAATTATACATTTTATTACATTATTATTATTATTATTATTAAATATTATTACATTATATGCAATGAAATGTAATGATACACTGTTGATTATGAACAGTCAAACTGTCTGTTAAATAAAAATTACATATAAATTAATATCAACAAATAATTTATTATTTAATTATTTGTCCTTTATTAAATATTATTATTTTATATATTAGGGTAATGAGATTTTCTTGCTTTACTATAATAAGATGGCTTTATTTTCTATAGGCAAAACTTAACTTCCTTTTTTAAGCATTTATTTTTTTACTATAGCACCTTAAAATATTAGTGTTGTACAACCAGTTTTTAATTAAAAATCAGTATGAAATTAAAAGCAGTCCAACAAAAACTATCACGATGCATAAAAACTCAAATAAATAAATCAATAATTAAATTATGTATGAATTATTTAATTATGTATTAGCATTTTTACATCATGGCAGTATTTGTTGTTAATTAACTAATTAAGGTAAGAGATTGCTTTACTGTTTTGCGTAATTTTCTTTAGGCAAAACATCATTTTATTATTATTATTTTAAAACAATACAATATTCTTAATATTTTTATTTTTTAATTTTGAGGTTAAACAAGTCTGCGAATTTTCCACTTTCTTGGCACATAATAATGATCTCGGACTCTAGGACACCTCCAGCGTGCGGATCGATCTGTCCTAGACCAGCACAAGTCTAGCAGAAACCGTGTGTGTGGATGGATTAGTGTCGAGCAGAGGACAGGCTTCCCGAAACCAGCAAACAGACACGGCTCAGACAGAAGGGTTGGCTTACTTTGAGGAGGTCCAGACAGGTTTATCTGAAACCCTGGTGGTGAGAAGAACAACGAACACATGGTTTGATCTGGAAAAACACCTTCATTTAGCATCTGCAGCATCTGTTCAAATCCACAGCTAATTCCTGCTCTTCAAAGCAATGAAGTTTCCACAAACCTCAAAATTCAAGAAAACAGCACTGAGCATCTGAAGCTCGCTCAAACCAAACCTTTGTGCCGGGATGTGCATCAGTGAACCGGTAAACATGGGAAATGTGTGTAGTACATGCAGAGGAGTTTCACACACAACAGCAACCGGAAATCAGCAGAACGTAAAATAAGGGAAAATACCAGACTTAAAGAAACGAAGACGGCAAAATACAAATGAAACCACTCAGAGAGGGAATATAAACAACAGTTGTTCTGGGTCTCACCGTGGTCCGGCATCAGGGTGGATTGTGGGTAAGAAGAGGCAAAGAGATAAAGGGAGAGAAATATCATGAGGGGAAATATTGAGTTTCATTGCTTAAATAACAGATTTAAAAGAAACCGTCCAGCTGGAACGTCAGACTGTAAAAAATAAAGTCTGTGTTGGAAAAGGAGTCACGTTAGATTATTTCATGACAGATACAATGAAAAAAAAGTGGAAATCTGAAACAATTTTCACAGAAATTGCTAGTAAATTTCTAAAAGAATGGCAAGTAACACAATGGGACATTCTGAAGTTGAAAGACTTTTCTTGTAAATGCACTCCATTATTCTTATATATACAACTTATGAAAAACATTTGACAACATTTGGTAAACGTGTCATTTCTTACGCAGCAGGTTTATCTGAATACAAGAACACAGAGATTAACTTCATAAATCATGTGATGATAATTCATGCGTTTCCTCTTCCTGTGTAAAAGTGAAGCCAATGAATAAACCTTCCCAACCAAAGCAGAATCCCGTCAAGCGCTTTCAGGAAATACAGGAATGATGGTGTGGTGGTGGAGATTTTGGAGAACCACAGGAAAAAAAAGAGAGAAGAGGCAGACTAAACGCTAAGGTTTCTTCATTGAGGACTCCATCCTAGCGGAGAAATTCAAACTAGGCACATATTCTTTATAACTTTATAAAGAGACCGAAACCAATGCAGAAAACAGTGTGAAAATGAATTACATAAACACTAGTTCTACACAAAAACAAATCAGTGAACACACACCAAGAAGTGAATCGCTCAAAAAACATGCCAGCTTCATATTTCACCCCAAAATCAGGGGGAAAAAATGCATAAAGTAAAAACAGTCCTATTGAAATTCTCATTACTGTTTTACAGTCATTTTTATTTCATCACCTTACAATAAGCATAGTACTATATATATATATATATATATATATATATATATACATATTTGATTAACTTGGCATAAATTAAAAGTAGTATAGTATTGCCATGTGTAAAACTCAAATAAATAATACTAAATAACAATAATACAAAATAAAAAATAATAGTACAAAAGTCCTCTTGTAGTTCTTATTAGTGTACGGTAATTTAATTATAAATAAATTACTATTTTATTGTGTATTTATTCATTAATTACATCATGATATTTGTAATCATCATTTATCAAATATTTGTATTTTTTTATATTAGGGTAATGAGATTTTTTGTTTTTTGCATAAATGTGTCCTTGACATTTTTTATGAGATTCACCTTTACCATATCTATATCACACAGGCTTCATGAAGTAAGATTGAGGTTTACCGTGAATTTCATTTGACCCAGGACATGATAACTACAGTCCAAACCGTTCAACGTAAAGTCAGTAGCTACCTGAATCTCTCTGAAATCTCCTGCATGAGCTGATGTCTGGAAATCAAAATGAACTGCATGGGTTTGGACAGAATACCCACTTTCATTAAAGAGGCAACTGAGGCTGGCCTAGTGAATTATAAACCGCAACAAACCACAGTTCATGGCAGCATCTCATAGAGGAACTGAAAGACCTTCGAGATCAAGACAAATAAAACAACAATTGTAATGATCTTGCTGATGACTTTATGATAAACACAATTCAAACACGTTCAAACCTGCAACCTTTCTGTTACCAGCCCACATCTTTAACCACTACACCACACCACGTCCAAAATAGACCATTGAAAGAGTCACATTTCAAACTAAAAGTAGTACTAACTCGTTAGAGCAGTCGTTTTCCAGATCCACATTTGATGGTAAATACAATCAAATATCACATTCACACTCTGGTTAATCTCCGAAACTAACCCACATTCTACCTTAAAGGCAAGTTATGTTAGATAATCATCTAAATGACTCATATTCAATCATGAATATACCATGTGGCAGTTTGGGTCATACAACTACCCAAATTACAATCATAAACATTCATGTAAAAGGTTTTAAAAACTGGGGGCCATGAGACGCTTGGGGGTTCAAGGAAAAGTTTAGAGAAAAATAGTGTAAAACATGTAGTAGTAGTAGTAGTAATAATCATAATAATAAATTAAAATACATGCGTAGATATATAACAACAAGATGCAATTAAACAAACATTGATTAAAATAGATAAATGAATAAACAGGTACATAAAATAATAAATAAAAAAAGAAGTTTCAACCACGCACGCGGATGATCATATTTTGGGGGCCCGTGGTTTATGATATGAAAAGCCCTGGTTTATTATATTTAAGACATACAGATTAGCGGTAATCTTACCATTTAACAGTGCCATTTTCTTTATGAAATCAGGTATTCATATTTCTGTGGTCCACAAATAATTGAAACACCCTCGCATTGATCTGAAGTTCGCATTAGCATTATCGTACCGTTAGCCAGTTAGCCATGCAGCTAAAAATGTCAACAAACTCCAACGACAGTCAGAATCCAAACGATGACATTAAACCAATTACTATAATACTAACTGCGATATGGACTTAGAAAATATTAATTTATACTTAGGTTACGTAGTAAATAATGCAATTAATACGTTGAGAAAATGAAATATTAACGGGCCTGTCAGTGTTTGACTAAAGCGGTTAGCCGTGCGGCTACAGGACACTAAAATTACAATTAAAACTACTAGTGTAAAGCAGCTACAAAGGGGTTACTAGTTTAAAACATACAATTCAGAGCGTGTAAATGCGATGTTACGTCGACAGCTGAGCTAAAGCCACACGGCTGGTCGAGTCTCGTCTGGTGTGTGTAAACTGTCACCGGGTGGATGAGCGCGGTTCGGTTCGGCTGGTTTCTGACCTTGCATGCTGCTCATGGTGCTGATGTGCTGGCTTTGGGTCGGGTGGTGCTGCGCGCTGCTGCTGCTGCTCAGGCTGGAGGCTGCTGCTGGGTTACTGCTAGGGCTGGACGTCGCCATTTGGGTTTGACTTCCAGCAGCCAGCGCTGGGCTGCAATGTGTTTCTGATTTCCATCCATCAGGTCACTGCAGCTGGTTGTTTCTTGTAGCACAGATTCTTCTCTCTCGGTTTCATTTGGACTGTTGAAGTTGGTTTACAGCTAGAATCAGCTAGTCTACAGCTATTTACAGCTAGTCTTAAAAGCAAATCATTACATGAATGAAAAAAAATGTTTTAAGCCACAATTATCAATATATTTAGAGCTACTTACAAAGCTACGGTGTTGTGCCGAATTCTGCACCCCCTCATTGAAATCGCTACCTGATTTGCTAATCCTAACCCCTCCAATAATCCTAACCACTCCCCCAACCCAACCCTAAACCTACCAGTACTAGGGGGTGCATAATCTGGCAGGGGTGCAGAATTCGGCACAACAATGGAGCCCCTAAAGGGACCTTTGCAAAAATAAAAATATACACAGACTGCGCACGCGGTCCAATAAAATCCAAAATATACCAAATATTTCAAAAACTCCTTTGAATGTTCTTCTTAAGTCCAGATGATATAAAAAGTGACATTAAATGATTTTTTGCCTATCATTTTCCACTCTTGCATGTTGTAGGGTTAAAGAGACCCCATCACCCAACACGCAGCGTAGAGGAAATAGCATGCCAGATGTTGGGGGCAACCGTATTTTCTGTGCTGCATGCAAAAAACTCTTACTGGCAGATATGTCTTGACTGCAAGTCTTCTATGATGATTACATTCAGCACTACATTTGGGCACTACAGATTTCTTCGTATGCCTTTTGGCATAAATTCCGCAAGTGAAGTGTTCCAGCACTCAATGGAGCAGCTGTTTTCAGGATACCCCTGTGCTATCATTGTCGACGGCATCATCATCGGAGGCCATGATGCCGCAGAACACGACATCAATTTGAAAAGTGCTTAATCAAGCATGCGAAGTCAAGCTCAAACTAAACCCTGCCAAATACAAATTCCGTCTGAACCAAGTCATCCTTCAAAAACAAAAGCAATCTCTGAGATGCCAGCTCCCAAGTATGTTCCAGCACTGCAGCGCTTCCTTGGAATGGCAAATTAACTGGAGAAGTTTATCCCAAACTTTAGTGATGTTGCTGCACCTCTCAGCACTGCATGTGATTCAACAAGGTTGGCCAATTAAAGAACATAGCTTGTGCCCTGCTGTGCATACTTTCCCTACAGAGATGAGCTAGCTGTGGAAGACGGAATAGTGATGATAGGCTACAAAACAGTCATTCCTCACTCATTACAGAGAGAACACAATTTTCTGGCCAATGATGACGGCTGATATCACGGCAGAACATGTTCAGTCTGTAACAGCACAAAGCCACATCAACAGAAAGAACCACTAAAACCATACCCAGTTCCGGACTTGCCTTGGTCTAACGCGGCAACAGACATGTTTGAGTGGCATGGACAAAACTACCTGGTGCTTGTGGACTCATACTCGTGTTGGTATGGACTTTCTCCATGACACATCCTCAGCTGTAATCAGGAAATTGAAGAGACATTTCTCTGTGCATGGCACACCGCACACACTCATTTCTGATAACGCCAGACAGTACATAAGTCAGCGATTCAGAGACTTTGCCAAACAGTGGGACTTTATCCATGTTGCCAATAGTCCAGAGTTCCTGCAGTCAAATGGCCTGGCAGAAAAGGCAGTCCGCAGTGGCAAACAGCTGATGGAGAAATCTCACAGAGATGGGACAGATGTATTCCTCAATCTCCTAAATCTGAGAAGCATTACCCATGACCCAACGTTGGGTTCCCCTGCACAACGCCTGTTGTCACGGCAGACACAGTCAGCCATTCCTGTTAATTCCAGACTGTTGGAGCCAGCCCCCAAACATGCCCAGCAAGTCACTGCACAGCTCCTTCATAAGATGACCCAAAAGCGATACTACGGTGCCTCAAGTCATCCACTGCAACCATTGGCAGAGGGACAAGTTGTCAGAATGCAAACCACAAAAGGATACGACCACCTTGGCACAGTAAAGGAGGTGAACAAGGAGCCTCGGTCATACACTATCCAGTGCAATGGGAGTATATACAGGAGGAACCAACACCACATCGTTCCCGTTGCAGAGCCCTCCTCCATCACGACTCAACCCCGAGGACGTTGACTCTCAAAACACACATACAAAGGAATTTGCTCCCCCTACGCCACACTCACCACAAATACACGTCCCACAGCCAGAATCCACACCTACTGACCTGCCAAAGCACACAGCACAGTCTCCTATACTAGGGTCGGCAATGGACCTTACCGAACACATTCAGGTCATATTTGCAAGCCTAACCCAAGATATGAACAGTGATTTCCACTAATGGTAGATTTAGTGGCACTTTAGTTCTTATTTTGAATACCCGTTCAACATGTTTTTGTTATTATTTCCATATTGCCAGTATCATTCTTTGTTGATGTGTTTTCTTAATGCATACAGGGTAACACAGTTTACATTGCTATAATGGCTCTTTAAGAACGTGCTCTCCCTTATTGTGCACATGTACTAGGAACACACTAGCACTATTTCAATGTGTGATGTGTCGTGTTTGTGACACGAGCTCTGTTAATAAATATCACCCATGTGGCTGTCACTGTGTTTATTCATGGGACATACAACAAGCATGGTCATTATAAAGGTGTTTAAAACACCAAATACATTTACTTGCACATATTTGAGAATCGGAATATTTTATATTTCATAATATAATTAACAGGTTTGTGAATATTTTGAATAAAAAAAAGAAAAATGAAGGTCACTCATTCACAGCTGTTGTGTTATGTGACAAGCCTGACACGTTGCCATGGAAACAATAAAGAGATACATTCTAAAATAAGGGCGCCTAAAAAAATATAAAAAACTCACTCAGCTGGAATATTTTAAACTCACATGTGAAAGGGTTAAGATGCCTTTCTACTGACTCTGAAAAACACCAGAAGAAAGATGCCCAGGGTTCCTGATCACCTGTGTGAACATGCCATAGTCCTGTTGCAACCTCACCTTCAGAAACGCCACAGAGGTCAAAGAAACAGAGTATGTGAGATGAAGACAGAAACTGTGTCTGGAGAGAAAAGACAAAATAACTTACATGGGTAAAGGAAGTTTTAATGAAATCAATCTACTGTCTAAATATACAAGTTCAGGTCTTTTTCCTAATTGTTGACATATAGTCTTGGTATGTGTATCGTCCCTCATCTTCAGCTGTCAGATTGTCCAGACGGAGGGAGAAGTTTCCATGTTGAATGATCAGTAAAGAAATGAGCTCTATCATGATAATCCTGCTGCTGTTTCTCTGATCGACTCTCACCATCTTGATACAGATGAACCAGTGTCTCTGAGTCTGTTCTTCTGCTCCTTGACCTAGTTTTCCCTCGTGTCTGATTATGTCATTATGTTCAGGTGTGTCTTGTTAATTATCTTCATTTGCCTTTGTATTCAAGTTCCTGTCTGTTCAGTTAGTGTTTGTCTGGTCTTAAATGTCGATGCATACGTGTGTTACCAGCCTCCCTTGTGTGGAATTGACCTGTGTGCGGATTATTAAAGACTGTTAACCTTCATCTTCATGCGTGATCATTCAATACCGTAGCGTGACAGTATTGGGCTGGTGAAGGCTGTTAGGAACCCTGAATGTTCATGAGCTGCTTTGACCGTGGCTTTGGATTAGCTCTTCTCCATTAAGTCCTTCTGGGTCTTACAGATCTTATCTGCAAGTAATGGTAATACTCATCCTGAACACAAGACATGTTCTGTACATTTAAAAACATGTCCAAAAACACTGAAGAAAAAACTAAGGCTGAAATGTAGCATCATGAGGGTTTAGTTCACCCTGATGTTAGCAGACTCTTATGCCCCCTTCAGCTTTGCATGCATAAGTGACCAAGTTCTCCAAGCATTTTTTATTTCTTTATTTCTTCCTTTTATTTTATTATGGTTAAAATATAATTTTTTAAAGATAAGTAAAGAGTCAATAATAAAAAAAGAACCAAGAAAATAATTGCAAGCATTTGTAATTAAAAATGCAATAGAGCAAAGGTAAAATATATGGAAAAGAGTGCTTTAATTTTTTCAGATAGGCTTAAGTCAGCCAGAATTAGAGTTGACCTTCATGTCAGAGATTGCATAGTTGGACAGATGCTTGTAATAATTGGGTGCACTGAATAGGCCACAATAATATCACATTGCTACAAAGTTTGAGGCCTGAAAAAATGAGTTTGTGGTTTTAAATTAACATATTAATTCCTAGTATGAAACAACTATTTCAATATAGTTTTGTCCAGTTTTGGACAACCCATCAATAAAAATATGTTCAGTTTAATATAAATCTTGTCTTTTTATATCATTTACGATCATGTTTGTGATACCACTGAAACAGTTTCTGTCATGTCACTCCTATTAGCCTCCTCGTCTTTATTCATTAGAGGAATTATTTCATGCAATTCTGCAGTTTTCTGATGCTGGTTTAATCCATTAGTTGGAGTTTCTTGAGATCTTGCTGAATTCTGAATTCAGGACAAGAGATATACAAATAAATTAAACTATATCTACATGAAAAAAGCAGCTTTTAATTGTAGGACAAGAATACACCTTATATCAATATGATCTTATAAAAGATATTCACCTGAGAATCCTGGTTCTGGTCTGATCTGGTGACTGGAACGTCAAGAGGCCTTGCTGCTTCCTGAATGAGATGTATGTAAATGTAAGTCAAGCATATTCGTAATATACAATGGCAGGCTTATTGAAATCTAGATTAGGAAACAAGCTATGTATAATAAATATAAAGTACATTTCAATGCAGTGATACTAACCTGAAAACACTGCAGACACTTCATGTCTGAAATCCCTGCAGTGAGAAAAGGATATTTTAGTAAAGTCTCAAAGCACAGATGCACTATGGACTTGACATTCAGCTTTCACAAATCACTCGTGTTTCTCATTTAGTCATCCATTCCTGCCGATTATCATGTTGAAATTGAAATAAATTAATATACTGAACATACAGCATCATTGGTAACAGTCAATTTAGTTTGTTATTGCTGTTCATCCTTCATGTGAGCAGCTCTCAGTGAATGAAATTGATGACTGAGTGTGTTTGAATTATGAAACACACACTGTTAATCAAACACCAACATGCATCACAATGTGAGAGATGCATGACTCTTCACATCACTTCTATAAACTGCTTGGTCAAGAAAGATAGATCATCAGTCGTCAGATATTAAGCCATATTCAATTCATGGTAGTCCAATAAGAGTTTAAAATGTTTTCTTGTAAACATATTGAAGTGAATTTCATTAAACAGGTTAGAATTAGTAATGAAACCAAGGAAACAGCTTCAGTTGTACTTACAGGGTCCAAACATGAGTAAAATCAGCAGAGAAAAGGCAAAGAGGCTTTCAGAGGAAAAGACGATGACTCTCAGATCCCCCACTGCACGCTCACCATTTACTGAGGATGAAAGCCATTACACAATCACACAATAAACAACAACAACAATAAGTTCTTTTGAAGGTTTTGTGCTGTCAATGCATCCATAACATACAATGATCAGTAACCTATGGAGGTGAAATCTGAGCAATAGAGGGATAAAGATAATGTCAGAACGGTCAATTTATTGCCATTTAAACCAGAAAATAAACACATTTGTAAGATTTTGAAAAGTTTAGAATATTTAAAAATGTAAAAAGTGTTTTTACTCACCTGTTTTCAGCATCAGTTCAGTCATCAGTGTAACAGAGTTCAGTACAACAACACCAACTGATCCAAACACATACAACATCTTTTTAAAGGTGATGGTTAGATCTGTAATAGATGAATGATTACTTATTTTTTTTAATATAGTATAAAACAGTTGATTTACAAAAAATATTTTAAGCTTAATGGATACATTTATATATGAATTAGTTTTTATAATGGGTACAGTAGTTTTACTGAAGTAGAAGTTTTATCTAAAATTAATACTAGATGGAGGAATAAATATTGTGATTAACATTGTTTTAAGGGTATACTATATTTATTCAATTTCATTTGTGTTTTTGTAAATTATACAATGATCACATGAAAATAGTATATGGGGCTTGCATGTGTGAAAATTACTTAAATCTAAATGCATGTGATTTTCTGAAAAATCACATGTGGAATTCAAGGTTGTTTCCCCCCCCCCATTTCCTGTTTTCCCACGGGCAATGAATATAATAATTGCGATCATCCACAGCGCTTGTTGAAAAACAGCCATGCAGATCCATCCTGCACCATCTGTACAAAAAAAAGTATGTTTTTACTACATAAAGATTCACTTAAGGTAATTTAGTAAAACATACATGCTGCTTTAGTTCAGGAATACAAGATAAAGACGTTTGAATCATTTCCTTTATTAGAAATATAATTATACCTCTTTCATTTGCCAGTATTGTGATGTAGAAAAGAATCATTACTGTATTCATGATAAACATGTAGATTATCCATGCTGTTTTATTGAGTAATTCTAAACCTGAAAAAGATGTTTAATCATTTTAAATGAGCTGACTAAATATGAACATGAAAATAATCATAACTACAGACAAAATAATTTATCACATACTTACAGCTTTTCCCTCCCCGTAGTTTAAACAAACAGGAAAATGAGAGAAAATAGAAAACCGGGACAGCTATGGACACATAATACCCTAAAAAATAAGATTTATGTAAGATTTACTGACAGATAACACCTGTTTTGTAACTCTGTTTAGGTTAATTGTCAATTAACTGATTGTTCTCTGAACATACAATAGCATAGTTACTACTGTTTTATTCATAAATATTTTCCTATTAAAATGATGGGTCACTGACCTCCTCTGGCAGCTCCAAAAGCAAAGTACACAATAGCAAATTGCAATGAAGGAAGAATTAAAAAGATGAATCCAGATGCAATTGCTAATTGATCCCATATCCATTTACATATCGCTCCATGGCATGGCATCTCCTTCTTTTTAGACAAAACTAGAAAAAATAATAACAATAATAATCCACGTTTTCTTCAATTCTGTGTTAGAAGTTATTAGCTACTTATGGCTGGAAAAAAGAATTTCACACAGAGTTTCAAAGAACTTTGTATGAAACAGAAACTTACGGTAAATGATGCCGATGACAATAAACAGAATCATGACACCATACACAACCAATACCACAATTTTGTCCGATTTGGCATAATGTACAACTGATTCCCAAGCACGACGCAAAAGAACTAAAACAGAATAACGAGGGGGGAAAAAATCAAGCCTAAAAGAATGACACACTGTTTATAATGAGAAATTCAGTGGTTAGGAGATTAAACATGATCACTGGTATTAAACAATTAGGAGATTAAACATGATCATTGGTAAAATATTTGTATTTACCAACCTGAAACATAAACTACTATAAAAATGACGATTTCAGTGAAAAGAGCTTCACCTGTAAAAAGAAACAGGTTTAAATGAATGCACTGGATGGATGTCGGGAGTGGGGTCCCCCTTTCTGTTTATCAAAGAATTAAAGAATCTTTCAATCAATCTTACTGACCCCAAACATTTGAACAGTAGTGTATATCATGTTAGATTTTAGAGTATTGACCTATCAATAATAAAAACATTTTGTATGCATGTATACAAATGTAATATCATGAATACGTTATGGAAAAATCCAAACCTGACATCTTCTCTAAATATGGTGCAACATAAAGCAACATCAGAGGCCTCAGTATATAAAGAGCACAGCAAGAGACCGTCTCATACAGAAAACCTGCAACACATTCACATCCTTCATGAAAATGATTGGCTAATACATTTAAAATATTGAGAGACAAGTGGTCATGACACACTGCACTGAAACACACTTGCACTGGTAAAAGTGAACAGAACTATCTTACAGTCGAATGATTGAATTTAAAATTCAAATGAGACATCAGAATAATGTTGGTTTTGTAACTGTGTGATTAATAGACTTGAAAGACTCACCTTCAGTAACACCCCAGAGGACAAAGGCCACAAACATCATAATATTTGGAAGAAACACATGAAGATACCCAAGAGTCCTGATACGTTTGTTCACAGCGGAGTCACTGAGAGCTAGAAAAAAATATGTACATTAAGTATTTGTTTGAAATTGTTTATAACTTTAAATTTAGTTAATTGATTAGCAATAGTTATTGCTAAAATTTTTATTATCAAAATAGATTATTTGAACAGATTTAAGCAAGCAATAAGCTACGAAAGACGTGCTTTATTGTGAATACAGCCACAGCTGAAGGGCTTTGTTAGCCACTACGTGAAGCTTTCATAAAACTTGATTGTTTTTATAAAATCATTAAATAAATAATTTTTAATTAAAATAAAATCATTTATAAAATCATTCAATTCCATCCTTCTGCCAGAGAAATAGTGCATGACAGTGACCAAGAACTGTTCTCATGCACTGTTATTTATTTTTGAACATACACACACATGCGTTGGTTTTTATGGTTTATGGGGACTCTCCATAGGTGTAATGGTTTTTATATTGTATAAACTGTGTTTTATATTTTCTAAAACTTAGCCCTCACAGGAAACTTTGTGCATTTTTAGATTTTTAGTTAAAAAAAAAAAAGAAATAGAAAAAAAAAACACCATTTAGTATGTTTATTTTAAACCTTTTGAATTACGGGGACACATCAGGAAGTGTCCTCATAAACCACCTTCACATTCTAATACCTATGTCATACCCATGTCACTATACAAATTTGTGTCCTCATAAACCACATAAACATGTACACACACACACTCACACCCTACACCAACCCTACATCTAAACCTATCTCTCACAGAAAACTTTCTGCATTTTTACATTCTCAAAAAAACTCATTCTGTTTGATTTAGAATCTTGTTTCCTCATGGGAACCTCAATTTAGGTCCCCCTAGAAACGAGTCCCCATGCATTCAGGTTTAAAGGAACACGCCACTATTTTTGCCTGAAAATAGTCCCCAGCAACTCTGCAACTACACAAACTTAGTGGGTCACGTTGGAAGTTACCTAGCTGGGGACTATTTTCAGGCGCTGCGTAATATCATTGCGCCTGCTGCACCCATGGTACGGCAGCAAAGTTCCTTGATTATTACGCCGGAACTATAATTTGTACAGGTAATTTTCAACCAGGACATTATTCATTAATTTTATGAACATTTCCATTAACTCTAAAACACAACGCAGTGTAGTGCAACGTGCAAAGTAAAACACCTTTAAAAATCATTGCAGAAAATTCCCTCATATTAATACAGTACATTGTGCCCTATTTTACAAATTTGCTCGCTCGCTGGGTCGCAGTGGATTCAGGTTCATCCCATGATAAGTCAGCAGCTTGTAGGTCTTCGATAAATGTACGGCGCCATTTTTATCTCGGGCGGCCTTGCTTCCGCTTCCTGTGGAGTGGCGTCCACGACATGGCCATCTTTGATAATCATTCCCGGGATAACCAAAGAATATGGCCCGCAAACCAAAAACAGCGTTCAGTGATGATATCGGCCAAGGGGTGAGTAGTCACAATGCTACCAAGATAAGTAAACTGATCAACTTCGCCAAGAGGTTGGATCAATGTGGACCATGTGAACTGGAGTATGCACAGGGGCATAGCCTATGTGGAGGATTTTGATCTTGGCCGTGTTAATCCTGAGTCCAGCTTTTTTCACTTCTCTTTCCAGCTCAGCCGTTTCTGTTGTAGTTCAACACTTTGCTCGATAATTGTTCTTAAGACAAAGATTTGCTCAGAGCAGGATCATCCACTCCTGAATCCAGTCTGTTCTTCCCGTAGCAGCTCATTGATTGCACATCGCAGCCTCCAGAGAATGACCATGCTAAGGACTTTTCCAGGAACCGATAGTAAAGCTATTCTGCGCCATTTGTTACAATCAGTGAGATTTCCCTTCTTCGGGAGCTTAAATATAACGCCTTTTCTCCAATTTGCAAGAGTGTGGCAAAAATCCATATTTTATACTGGGGAGTTTTGAAATCTGCAGAATGTTAATAATAAAAAAAAAACTGCTAATTAATAGCAGTTTAAAATAAAATACTGCTATTCACTAATTGGAAACAAGGACCAGAACTGTTCATTTTGTAAACAGAATTACAGAGTAAACAATTCTGATCAGTAGTTATTTCCTGCATAATATTCACTCTATACTTTGTGTAGCGATACTTTTCTTCTGTGTAAATTTTAACACTTAATCTTTATAAATTAATCAGATTATTGACTATATTGTGACATAATCTGTGGTTTTGTTGTAATGTCTGTGAACTTTATGTGACCATTGTTCATGGCTTTCTGTTTGATTTAAATTGTTAAAGTTGAATAAGTGTAAACATATACACTGAAAAAAGTGCCTTTTTGATTTTAAGTGATCTCACAAAATTAATTTATCTTATTTCTAAACCAAGATAATAGGTTATATTCAAGTCTGTGTTTTTGAGTTTTGAGTATGGATTAATACATTTAAGTGGAACACAATTTTACAGCAACTTTAATATACAGTTATACAGCAACAAATAGTGTTGTTTTAGCTTATTTTAAGTACACAAACTGAACACACAGGATTAATCATACTTTCAGTGTATCCTAAAAATATTAATTACAGTGAAGATGAACATTTACCATTTGAACATACCCTTATTTGGTGATGTGCAGTAGA
>NW_015544180.1:1911212-1919308 GCF_001515605.1 Sinocyclocheilus anshuiensis
AGTCTTTTAATATATATATATATATATATATATTTGCTTCATAGACTGCTATCCATTTTTCAGAGAACACAGCCCTTTTCTTCTACACTTTTTTATTATGTTTATTTATATCCATAACTCACCCAGTCTCTCCAGTACCACAGTTGCATTGGCTGAAAGTTCTCCAGCAAACACCTGACACATGTAAACTCCTTTAGTGAAGAACTCAACTCTGTATCGCTCATCTGATGAATCTGATAAAGTCTGATTGTTTTGGTACAGCAGAACCAGAATATCTTTATCTTCATCTGTTTTCTTCCATGAAACCTCTTCAATGTGTTCAGGTGTGATGTGAGAGTCTACAGAGCAGTTCAGAGGGACGTCCTCACCCACAGACGCAGATATGGACTCATCTGATCGTGATACTAGCAAACGCTCTGAAAGAACAAACAGTGTAAACACCACAGCATGAAATATATAGTACAAAGTTCAGTTAAGATATTTCTATGGATTTATTTTAGTTGTTACTTACCAACATATTTTATTTGAACCACAGTCTCACCAGAATCCTGCTGACTGTAGACTCTACATGTGTATCGTCCCTCATCTTCAGCTCTCAGATTGTCCAGACAGATAGCGAACGCAAGTTGAGCTGAGCCCATTCCAGGAGGCGCCCTGGCGATTTATATATGACACCACTGCCATGCTGTCTGAGCGGACTAGCACGTGGTGTCCCCTTAGGTCTGGCAGAAAGGTGCGAAGGCCCAAACATACTGCCAACATTTCCAGGCAGTTGATGTGAAGCCGACTCTCCTCTTTTGACCAATGGCCGAAAGCCGGTTTGCCATCGCACAGAGTTCCCCAACCCGTGTTGGAAGTGTCTGTCGAGACTACCTTCCTTCTGCAGACCATACCCAGGGGCACGCCCCGATCCATCCACTGAGAGTCTTTCCAAGGGGCCAGGGCTGCTACGCAGGCCCAGCTCACCTTGACACGCATGCGCCCATGGCGCCAGGCGTGGGACGGAACTCGTGGTTTCAGCCAGTACTGAAGGGGCCGCATGCGAAGCAGGCCCAGCTAAAGTACTGGAGACGCAGAGGCCATGAGGCCGAACATCTTCTGAAACGCCTTGAGAGGGCGAAGGTCTCCAATTTTGAATGAGGCCGCGAGCTGCCGAATAGCCACGATCTGGTGTGACTACTGCCCTCATTCGGGCTGAGTCGAGAACTGTTCCCAGGAATGATATCCGTTGGCTGGGGGACAGCACGCTCTTGGCAAAATTGACCCTGAGTCCCAGGCATTCTAAGTGGCTGAGGAGGAAAGATCTGTGAAATAGTAGCTCATCTTCCGACGATGCGGATTCCCATCTGTCTCAGCGGGGAAAGAGCAGCATCCATGCACTTCGTAAAAGTGCGACGAGCTATGGACAGTCCGAAGGGAAGGACCGTGTATTGATATGTCACTCCCTCGAAGGCGAATCTCAAGAATCGCCTGTGGTGGGGGGCTATCTGGATGTGAAAGTAGGTGTCTTGATAGTAGTTTGTCCTCCGACTGGGCCAGAATGAGCCAGTCATTGAGGGTAATTCCCATCTGTCTCAGTGGGGAAAGAGCACAATCCATGCACTTCGTAAAAGTGCGAGGAGCTAGGGACAGTTTAAAGGAAAGGACCGTGTATTGATACGCCACTCCCTCAAAGGCAAATCTCAAGAATCGTCTGTGGTGGGGGGCTATCTGGATGTGAAAGTAGGCATCTTTCAGATCCAGCGAAACGAACCAGTCCCCTGGGCACACTTGCGAGAGGATCTGCTTCAATGTAATCATCCTGAATGGCCGTCACATGGGCCTTAGGCCGCCATCCTTTTTGGGGACGAAGAAATATTGGCTGTAGAAGCTTGACTCACTCTGAGCTGGGGGAACCATTTCTATGGCTCCTTTTGCCAGCAAATTTATCACCTCGGCGCGCAG
Source organism: Sinocyclocheilus anshuiensis (assembly GCF_001515605.1). Lineage (NCBI taxonomy): Eukaryota > Metazoa > Chordata > Actinopteri > Cypriniformes > Cyprinidae > Sinocyclocheilus > Sinocyclocheilus anshuiensis. The sequence goes on from NW_015544180.1 coordinate 1,913,157, forward strand.
GACGTGTGCATCCTTGCTCTGAACCGAGGTGGAGACCACGCCGCTGAAATGTGGGGGTCTTCGAGGTAATTGAATTGAATAACCTCGTTCTATTATCCCCAGAACCCACTTTGACACTCCGGGGATGGCCTGCTTTTGCTCTCTTTTTGAAAATGTTCTATTTTTCTCACTATAACAGCAATAGGTTGTGCGGGTGCTAACTGAACGGGCCCGGGGTTCACAACAATATTCACCACAAACACATTGCCATCAGCACCCAGAAGTAAACGGGGTGCTTGGAGGCACAAAAGAGGCTGCTTGGGGGGTGGTCCGGCGATGGCGAGACTTTGCCCCTCCTCTTCCTGTCCTACGGATCAGGTTGACGCCTGAGGCACCGGGTCCAGCACTACCTTGGGTCGGGGTCCTTGGCGTTTAGGGAATAGGTAACATCTAGCCGAGCGGGAGCGATGCCAGGGCTCAGACTTAGAGACCGGCGGTGCAGCTGATGAGGCGGGCTTCACGGGCTGCTGAGTCAGCGCCATCTTGGGGCGACTGGCATCAGTCGCAGAACTGGAGCATTTTGGCAAGAAGTGTCGCATTGCCTGGGACGACTTCTGCGCAGCAGGGAAACGCTCTGCGAACACTTCGACCGCAGGTCCAAACAGACCAGGGGGGAGACCGGGGAGTCGAGGAAGGGGACCTTATCCGCATCCTTGATCTCTGTGAGGGTCAACCATAGGTGGCGCTCAAGCACCACAAGGCTGGCCATGGATCTGCCGATCGCCTGAGCCGTCATCTTTGTGGCATGTAAAGCCAGGTCGGTCGTGCTGCGTAGCTCTTTGAAAGCTGCGGGGTCCGGTCCAGACTCATCCATTTTCTGGAGAAGTTTGGCCTGAAGGACCTGGAGGACAGCCATGGAGTGAAGGGCCGAGGCCGCTTGTCCAGCAGACGAGTAGGCCCTTCCAGCGAGCGCTGAAGTCATCCTACACGGCTTGGACGGGTGGGCAGCCTTTGCCTTCCAGCTGATGGCCGTGGGCGGGCAGAGATGCACAGGCACTGACTCATCCAGGGGAGGCAGTCTGTCATACCCCTTTTCTTCGGCGCCGTTGACTGTTGTGAGGGCGGACGAAGAGGAGGCACGCAGGCTGGCCGAGTAGGGGGCACGCCAAGATCTGGTGATCTCATCATGGACTTCTGGAAAGAATGGAGAAGCTCGTTGCCAAGGGGCTTGACGGCGCCCCAGCAAGAACCATTCATCCAGGCAGCTGCAGGTGGGCTCCTCCGGCGGAGACCAATCCAAACAAAGCTCTTGCACAGCTTTAGACAGAATGCGGAAAAGGTCGGCGTCCATGCCTGTGCTGGCAGCGCTGGGCTCTGCAGACGGCAGGGGGGGGGGTCGAAAGACGAGCCCGACAGCTCCTCCGCATCTGAAGCAGCCAGAGACACACTGTCGTCCATGGCGTCACACTCACTCCCAGCGAACAAAACCAGATCGCTCGCAGCCGCAGAGGGATGCTGGTCCGGGTGAGAGAAGACGACAGGGGAAGCCTCTCTATGTGGCGAGAGTGAGGCATGCGGGGGCTCAGCCAGAGTGGGCTCACTCATCACCGAGCGCTGAGATCCTCTGCCACGCTGCTTTTTCCTCACAGGCTCCTGGGAGGAAGAAAGCAAGAGGGCACGAGGGGCGGAGTCGGTTTCTGAAAAGAATGCTATCCGTGAGCGCAGAGAGGTGAGACTAATATCCTCGCAATGAGGACATTCCGTCTCGGTCAGTGCAGCTTCAGCGTGGGCAGCGCCCAAGCATGAAATGCACTCGCTGTGACCGTTAGCGGCGTGCAGGGGAGCCCTGCACGAGGGACAGTAGCGGCGCGGCATTTGCAACAACGCCGGAAATTTGCTCAGAAAATGTGCTCTTATAGTCGCCGGATAGCGGCAGGGGACCGGAAGACCACGCTGCTGCAGATGCTGAAGAGCGGCAAAGTCAGTAGAGCAGAGAGGCGTCTTAATCCGCTGCGAGGCTTGTTCACGGCAAAGGCTTCGAGTCTCGTAGAGCGAAGATCTTGTAGTCGTCGCTGAAGGAGAAGAAATCTGAGGATCCTTTGGCGAAATGCACGCTTATAGCAGACGCAGTACGAGTGAAGTATTGATAGGGAACTCATCATCAGTGATAGATCATTAGTGGTCATTATGCCCCTATCAAACCAGTTTTGAAATACCTCATCCATAATGGACAGTACAAAACAAAAGTTTTGAAAATCAGAAAATAGGTAGAGAACGTATAAGACCAGTGTACTTTCTAAACTCAGTTCACATCATAACTGAGTAAGATACTATGAAGTTTGAAGCAACATTGGTGGGTGATGCTAATTGAGAGCAAATAACCAAGTGCAGAAAGAGAGGTGTGCACTATTGCAGGTAAGCCCAACAATGATGTTCAGAATTCAAATTATTCATCCAACACACAATTTTCTGGATATTGCAAGCCCAACAATTTAATCCTATATAATCCTATAAAAAAGAAATGCATACATTACCTATATAAATCAACATGCCTATATCTACCTATACATATACTATACATCTAACTGTACATATACTCTACAAATTAATTTACATGAAAAACTTTGGAAGTACATGAATTAACACAAGTAAGGCCCATTCACCCACCTATGACTAGTCTACTCACTCACATAGGATTGCACATAAGAACTGCATATGAGAACTGTATATACAATTTTGTAATGAATAGTCTTGGGGTACAATAGCAGCAAGAAGTGTGAGCGAGAAGACGGGTGGGAGGGAAGCTGTTGAGCAGGCTGGCAGAGCGGGTTCGGATGCTCTCGTACCGTCTTCTTGATGGCAGGAGCTGGAGACTGTGGGAGGGATGAGTAGGGGTCCTTCACAATGCTGGTGACTCTGCTGGAGCATCGTGCAAGGAAAATGTCCAGGGTGAAGGAGAGAGGGGCGCTGCTGATCTTAGCAGCTGTGTTCACTGTAGGGTTCTCTTGTTTTTAAGGAGCTGCAAAATTGATTTCCAGATTTGAGCTGGCCTACTTCCCCATAAAAAAAGAAATGATACATTTGTCCAAATCCATAACAAAACATTATCTTAAAGTAAATTGGAGAGAGATAAATTAAATTACAAAGTAGCTATATTAAATATGGGAAATCAGCAAACAACAAAACTGCTGAAAACTGGATACATCAAGCAGAAACATGAACAGGTGATAAGTAAAACAGGAGAGATACACCTAAAGCTGCCCATCTTTACTTTACTGATTTTACACACTACTGAAGAAGGAACGTGTGCTTGACACTTGAAGCTTTAAATTGTACATAATTGATTTTGTGCTTTTTCTTCAGAATCAGCTTAAAGAGAGAAAAACAATGTACATACCGTCAGAAATAACAGGAAAAACAGCCACAAAAATTAACATAAGCAGGTCCATGTTGAGCTGAAATTATGTATGTAATCTCTCTGGATCGTCAGAGTGTCGGTCGAGTGTGCGATCAGATACATGAAGACAAGCCGTTGAAACATGTTTAATTTTCTTCATTTTGAGGAAGAGATTTGTGAAGCTGCATCTAATCCAGATGAACCTGTTCTAAATAAAAGGGAAAACATCACTATGACAAATGTAATGCATCTGTAATGGGAGTTGCCCGAAACTGCTCACTATTATTAACAGATCAAGACATTAACATGAGCTTCTCCCTATATAGCAAAAATTCTGTTAGTGTTTCTGAGTGTATTTCCTCGTTGAGTATGATATCCATCTTTGTGAAAGCAAAAGCCATTGGCAGGACCTTAATCTGACACACAGAAACCAGACCAAGTTGTAGAGGTGTTTTGTTTTTTGTTTTTTTTACTGACTGAGAACTGCTCGAAATGATTTGATCACATCACTGTTGAGCTTTCGCTTACCATATTTGACGTGCATTGATCAATATTATATAAATTAAATCTGTTCATTATATAAAATGATTGGGTCTCTTCAGAAGATTTTGATTCAACTGCTCAATTCATGTGGATTACCTTTACCTTGTCTTTTCTGTAATATCATTAGTATTAAGAAAATTAAAAATGTCTTAATTTCTGTCCCTGAGACTAACAAAGTCCCAGGTTTGGAATGAAATGAGGGTGATTAAATGATGACAGAATTTTCCATTTTGGATTAACTATTCTTTAAAAGTCATAAACCAAAATCTGTGGTTGGCATCAATCAGTCTCTGTTTTTAGCCAGAATAAGTCTGATATTAAAAGCCTGGCTACATGCAACTAAAGCCTCACTAGATAGTTTCATCAGTGAAGAAATCAGTGAGGCATATTGTCATATAGAATCTGACATTAAACAGCTTATTATTGGCTTTTCAGAAAAATGTAAACACAAACAATTACAAAACAAAACATTTCTTAAAACAGCAAAACACAGCAACATGCAGCATATTAAACCATTGTTTTGGCCAAACAATTCTGTAAATAATACATTGTGAAATTACAACCTATAAAACATTTGTAACAACTTATTAAAAACGCTCTGGCTTGAGAATAAAGGTTTAGGCTTGTTGCCTGTAGTTGTCAGATCCTGCTGGTAGATGCTGTAACTGCAAAAAGTCTGTTTCTCCATTGAGCGCCCTAAAGCGGACTAGAACTAGCAATTTGCAACACTCAACATGCTCTATAATCCACTTCAGCTCCACTCCATGTTTTTTATTTATTTATTTATTTAATTTTCACAACTATAATTGTGTTATAATTATATTAAAACAAACAACATTAAAAGAAATATGACAAAATAAAGAGACAGCTTATGTTTATCATTCAATAATAAAAAACAAAAATAAAACCACAGCTCTCTTGTTTAATGAGCTTAAAGAAAAGATTTTGTTTCAAACAGCAATTACACTAAACCATTTAGTAGAAGAAAGAGCTCAATGATAGAACATTACTAAAAACTTAAAACCCATGTGAGGTCTTACCTGATGGTCTTGTTTATTTCTAGATTCATCAGATTCTATTTTCTTTTGCTTCATTCTGTTGAGAAGAAAGAATTAATAACTCAAATTAACTAATTCAAATTCAAGTGAAAAAGAAACACTTTACATATAGATGATATACTGCAAAAATGAACATACGTGAATGACGTCTATTCACAACAACAATAAATGCTAACAAGTGTTTAAAACAAGGACTGCAGGGAAAAAAAGCTTTAATGTTTAGATCCAGTTGCTTTACCAGATCTCTCTCCATCAAAAGAAATCCAAACATAAGAGTTTTGTCTAAAATCCAAAACTAGACAACATTTTGTCATGTCAACTCTTTGACAGCCCAAGCAGCAGACAGAGGAATCAGTAGACCAAATCTATAATGTGGTGTTTGATGGCCTGTTCAGGTCCTGTAGCATTGGGCTGGTGAAGGCCAGACTGTCAAGGACCCTGAGTGCTTATGGGCAGTTTTGACAGTTTGGACCTTCTCTTCTCCTTTGAGCTCCTTACTGGATCTTATAGATCTTCTCGGCAAGTGTGGGCCATTTATGGCCAGGCCCTTCTCTGACTGCAACAGTGGAGAAAGGTTTGCTACATTTAACTACCAGATCAAGATGTTAGTACAATGTCCAGACACAGGGAAACAAGACCACCTCCAGTACCAAGCCTGGGAAGGACAGTTCTTCTCATTGGTCCACATACAGTTTCTGCCCTTCACCCACCTAGAGGCTAATTCCTAAGGTTTGGGCCTGTAACTATCATAAACATTTCTCAGGACCTCCGGATGCAGCAGTAGTGGGTGAAACAGAGAGATTATAAAGATCCATCCAAATCCATTCGTGACTATGTTTTCAAACCTTGAAATTGATAAAAAAAAAAAAAAAACGACACACATCTCTTTCATACTTATTCAGAGAAATACAGATAGTAGTCAACCATAGTATGTTTTTTAAATTAGTTTTATTTTTATATAGAGGACTATAGGGGAGACCAGGGATGGTTATAACACAGGTTAGTTGTAACACTTTCAATTTCAAGTTACAAATCAAATTTTTTTTTTGAGCAGCTTTAGAAGTTATAGTGTTTAATGTCCCTATGAAACAGTTTAATCTTAAAGTGCTCATATGATGCGATTTCAAGTTTTCCTTTCTCTTTGGAGTGTTACAAGCTGTTCGTGAATAGATAAG
>NW_015544180.1:1919789-1922608 GCF_001515605.1 Sinocyclocheilus anshuiensis
TCTGAATATTTTACAGTTGGTTTGATACATTTATCTCAAACTGTGCCAGAGTTTAATTAATTTAAGTGGGTACAGAATATAAAACATGACAAATATGGATTCAGTACTGTATATAAAAACAGTAAAGGCATAATCTGGAAAACCAAGACTTGTGCATTATAGGGAATAATATTCTGAGTATTTTACAGTTTGTTTGATATCTTTAGATCAAATGGTGTTGTCGTTTAATGGATTTATATTATTGCATACATTAAAAGTTGTAAAATTATTTAAAAAAAACATAAAATTGTAATTCCAAAAACGGAGCTTTGTGCGATAACAGGTATGTTTTCCCGAACATTTTAGTATTGGTTTTATATTATAATGTCACGTAGTTAAATTGTTTAATTAATTTAAATGGTTAATTATTATTTTTTTAATTCCTAGAAATTAAGCCTTGTGCAACATAAAGGGCATATATTTATGTCTATCTGAGTTAGTTTGGGCTCAAAACATAAAAGCTGCAAAGAGTTTAATTGGCAAAAAACCCGAATGTCTAATGAATGTCAAACGTCAAACTAACTTTACCGCCGTGACTAGGCATAGAACATGAAAACTATATGGCAATCTAGGAATGATTTAGCGTTCAAAACTTGTTGTGACAAATGAAAATATATGTCTTATATTTGAGTTTCTTCTTTGTCTCTGCTCAGTCTGGACATTAATAAATCAATGATTTTCCATCACTATTCAGTCATAATATGACATCTTCTTTTGAGACATTAGTTCAATATTATATATGTAGTTTTCTTACATTACAGGCCAATTGTGAATATCAGATTAATACATGCTTATTTTTTGTACAACCCAACGTACCGGAGGATCCTGGTTCTGTTGTGATCTGGGATTTACATCATGCTGTATTCAGGACAAGACACATGACAAGAGATACAAATTTTTAACAAAATCTTGATGCTTTTGAACATTTTTTGTAAGTAAAAAGTATTCAGTCAGATGTAAATATCAAACCGTTTAAACCTTATGTTTAATACTCACTTGTTCAGACTGTTGACCTGTTGTTGGCCTGATCACTGTGAGGTCAGAGCAATGAAAGAAAAAAAAATATTTAATCACTAAGCTAAAATAAAGATTATTAAATATATTAGTACACTTAAGGTTGTTAAGTTAGTTAATAAAATCATATCTCAGACAGTCAGTTTTAGATTTACCTTTAGGTCCACCAGGGCCATCGCAAGGGGGCTGTGAGGCCCTGTGCAAAGTTGAGGTGCGAGGACCTCTGGAAAGTGTGTGTGGGGGGGTTGCTATAGTAACGAACGCAACTTTCACACACATCTAATGGACAGATAAACCGAGGGTAAACCTTATCATTCAGCTCAACTGTGCACATCCATTTCAGACATAGCCTGAAATAGTGTAGATTTAACATATTTTCTTGAACTTCTCAAGTAATAGCTATGGTTTGACCCATTTCAGAGGTGACCAAAATTAGAATTTAAAATTCACTAGTAAAGCCCTCTATAAAATTGATGTGCGGTGCCGTGCTTGCTGACATAAATGCGTAAGAAACATTCACGTTTCTCATTCTCACACTCACACTCTCATTTTTATTTATTTATTTTTTTTCAGAATTCATTAGTGTTAGTATTAAAAAGAGCTTGTAACTTAACACAACTCGAGCTTTAATGAAGTGCCGCACACATAAAGACATGGTTGTTTGAGTATGTACAGCGTTTTCTTTACAGGCTACAAGCCTTTACAGGATATATACATATGAGATCAAAGATGATTGACAATTAGCACACCGTTTGGATTGGTGGTATGGTTCTGTTCTATGCAAAAAAAAAAAAAAAAAAAAACAGTTGGAGTTTTCTTTTGCTTTAAAACAAACGTTTAATATTAAAAAAAGGTGCCGTGCTTGCTGACATAAATGCGTAAGAAACATTCACGTTTCTCATTCTCACACTCACACTCTCATTTTTATTTATTTATTTTTTTTCAGAATTCATTAGTGTTAGTATTAAAAAGAGCTTGTAACTTAACACAACTCGAGCTTTAATGAAGTGCCGCACACATAAAGACATGGTTGTTTGAGTATGTACAGCGTTTTCTTTACAGGCTACAAGCCTTTACAGGATATATACATATGAGATCAAAGATGATTGACAATTAGCACACCGTTTGGATTGGTGGTATGGTTCTGTTCTATGCAAAAAAAAAAAAAAAAAAAACTCCCTGCCCATCCATGCAGCCTTGCATGGAGGGACAGCAGCAATTACCCCCTAGGGTAAACAGAACAGAAACAAACGTAGCAGATATCAATAATCGTCTTAATCGTAATTTAATGTAACAACATAATTCAAGATAAAAGAGTCTGATTTAGTGAGGAATGTCAGAAAGTCAAGTCCTGACTGTGGAAGAAAAAGAGGAGCTGGGGATGGAGGAGGGTAATTAACTCCTGAGCAAAGTGATAAAGTAGCTGAATAACACTGAATAGACCTTATATAAAGGATGCCATGATAGGTGTCATATACAGTGGCATGCGAAAGTTTGGGAACCCCTTGCAGAATCTGTGAAAATATGAATAATTTTAACAAAAGAGAGATCATACAAAATGCATGTTATTTTTTTATTTAGTACTGTCCTGAATAAGATATTTTACATAAAATATGTTTACATTTAGTCCACAAGAAAAAAATAGCTACAATTATTAAAATAACCCCATTCAAAATTTGGGAACCCTTGGTTCTTTACACTGTGTGGTTACCTGGATGATCTACGACTGTTTTTTTTTTTTTTTTTTTTTTTTTGATTGGTTTTTG
>NW_015544180.1:1922715-1926426 GCF_001515605.1 Sinocyclocheilus anshuiensis
TTTTTTTTAATTTAGTACCGGCCTTTGGAAGCAACAGAAGATACTTGGATGTTTCCCGGATGACAAATTAAGTACAATTTACCTTGATCTTCAAATTCAAAACGTTTTCACCCCCCGGCTCTTAATGCATCGTGTTTCCTTCTGGAGCATCAGTGAATGTTTGAACCTTCTTTAATAGTTGTGTTTGAGTCCCTCAATTGTCCTCAGTGTGAAAAGATGGATCTCAAAATCACACAGTCACTGCTGGAAAGGGTTCAAATATGCAAAAGATGCTGGAAAACTGAAGAATCTGCAGGACCTGGAGAATTTTTCTGAAGAACAGTACTCAGATTTACTGTTCAGGACAAACAAGGGACTCATGAACAACCATCACAAAACAAAAAAACAGGCGTGGATCATCCAGGTAACCACACACAGTATTAAGAACCAAGGGTTCCCAAACTTTTAAAAGGGGTTATTTTAATAATTTCTGCAATTTTTTTTTCTTGTGGACTAAATGTGTTTTTCTAAACGTTCTTTTATGTAAATATCTTGCTCAGAGCAGTACTAAATAAAAAATAACATGCATTTTGTATGATCTCTCTTATTTTGTTAAAATGATTCACATTTTCACAGATTCTGCAAGGGGTTCCCAAACTTTCGCATACCACTATAAAGATAGAAGTGGATTAGCTGAGAGTCAGCTGATGCAAGCTTGACTGACGTGGCCTGCCAGAACTAATGCTACACGCTTGATTTTTGTCAGGACCACTATTGTCAAAAATGATTGATAATTAGCACACAGTTTGGATTGGTGGTATGGTTCTGTTCTGAGCAAAAACTCCCTGCCCATCCATGCAGCCTGGCATGAATAAGAGAAGGGAGAGCAGTGATAACCCCCAAAACAAAACCATATGCTGACTATGCTAATGCTAATGCTAATGCTAATGCTAATTATTATTAATTCATTCAGGTTTTGATAGGACTCGGATCTGAAAATCCGAAGTTCACCTGATTACGGCTGTTCTATGAATTTGAGGAGCAGAGTGTCTTATTCTATCATTTGTCGTCAGTAATAGCAATTAGCAATAGCAATTATCACAGTTAAAACAGACAAGTGAGATACCAAAACAACTGAACATCATGTTATTAATCCATTTGATTTAGTACAGTGCAGTTTATAATCACAGGGTTGAAGCACTGGTAAAATCCTCAAAGATAATGCGGAGAGGAAATCAGAGGAAAAGACAGTGATTCTCAGATCTCCCACTGCACCTTCGCCATTAACTGAGGATTGAATGACAATATTAGACTGACATATTAGACTGATATAAAATATCATCTGAGGACATATTACATTATTGTTTATGCTAACATCATATTAATGTTTTAATTTAGAATAATAGGTTGAAATAAACACAGATGAATGGTATGTCAGATTAGAATATGACAAATAATTTTGAGATGATTTCTGCATCAATATGAAACACAGTATTTTTTTATTTCACTCAGCAAATACTAAACAAATGTCTTAGTAATATCTGTTTAATATAACATACATTTACTATGACATAGAAGTACTGTATAATAGTCACCTGTTTTCAGTATCAGTTCAGTCATCAGTGTCACAGAGTTCAGTAAAACAGCACCAACTGATCCAAACACATACACAGGAACAACTCTGTGAAAATCTGTAATGCAATTGTAAACATTAAATAAAGTTCAAACAAAATAAAGAAACTATCTATCTGCCCACTACTCTTAGTATTTATCAGGCTCAGAGCTGAGATTTCAAGGACACACTCTAACATTAGGTTTGCGTGTTTCTTTATTTTATCATTTTACGGTTTTCTTTTAATGGACTGTTTAGTGGCAAATTCCATTTGACAACATCACATAGAGTGTGACAACATGCCCCAATTTTGCCATCTAAAAGTCAGTGTGTGTTTAAATGAACCTTTTACCATAGGCAGTAACATAATAATAAACATAATATAAATTATTATTATTATTAACAACAACTTATAGTGCCTTTCTAACACTCAAGGGTGCTTAAAAAGACAAAAAAATAACTGACAAAAGAAAGAGCTGAAAAAATAAAAAACCAGAGATGTAATGATGTGATGGACCACAAAAGAGACTCAAGCTGAAGCTACTGTGATGCCAGTAAAGATTTTTTAGCTTAATGAAATGCTAAATGTTTTTCAAGAGAAAAAAAAAGAGTTTTGGAGACAATAACTGAAACATGCAATGTACACAAACAGCATCACAGATGAGATTCTCAATACTGTACCCCGATCCAAACGAGATGAACTGGACTCAATATTTGTAAGCTTCATGAGTGCCCAGAGCATTTGCAGGAACCCCATCACACAGGCCCATCCAACTGCATCTGAAATTGATAAAAGCAAAATATCACATTCATCAAAGTCTCTTACATTTTCTGTACATACAAATGACAAGATAATTACCTATTAGCATGAGTACCTTGTTTGCAAGTTATATTCAGACACACTCTGTTTAAATCTAGATTAAAGACACATCTCTTTAGCCAAGCATTCACATAATGTATCTAATAACCGTGTACTCCAGTTATAGCTGATCAAAAGCACATTATCATTGTTTGCTTTGAACAGCAGCTAGGCTAATTATACTCTATCTGCTCTTCTGTTTCTCCATGGAATGGGCGTCCTGTGGTAACTACACAAGCTTCAGTCTGGATCCAGCCTCATATGAAGATTTGAGATGACCCGACACCTGAGAAGAGATGACGCCTACACCTGAGGACCTCAGATGATGCCAACCTTAAACTAGTCTTGCGTAGCTAGACCTTCAGACTGATGGCAGAAGGTCTGGGAACCTTGGCTGCTTTGAATGGCCAAGGACCGGCCGAGATGCCATTTATGACTGACAGGTAAAGCAACAAATCACGTTTCGTTTTGTGCCACATCATGTTTAGGGGCATGGAAATGCCCCCACAATAACAGACCGGTGTGTAAAACTCTTGGACATTTTAAAGAATCTATGCTGCGAACTTAAATTTTTTTTTACATACTTTTGAAAATCCAGCGTTTAGTTGATCCTGATAAGCGATCATTGACACAGTTGTAAACATGATGGCTTTCTTCTAACATGAGGGGGTTTGGCATCACGGCATATTTGTTTCCAGGTGGAACGTTAAAGAATGCGACACACATCTCCCAGAAATCCTGTATAATTCAACCAATCCGATGACGACTTTGAAACTCCTTGTTTCCAATTTTGTGTGTCATATACATCAGACATTCACCAACGGTCCGTGGGCATGACGTCTGAGGCTGAGATAAAACCCTAAACCAACATACCAATCTACCACATTTTCCTTACATTATCTTACATTATACATTTGATCACACCATATAATCATTGCTATTAATCATGTTCATAGTTTCTGTTTGCATACATGTCATTAACTAACTGCATGATTTTTACTGTACATTTCTGCCATATAGACATTGCTGATAAACTACTCCTAATTGTAGAAACTTTCATTTTCTGTGAAGCTGCTTTGCAACTATAACATTATCATACCAGTTTCATTTTCCAGTGCAATTGTGTAAAGATAGACCATCACTGCATTCACCACTGATATGAAAATGACCTCCACTATTACATTGACTGGATCTGAACCTGAAATAGATGAAAGTATATAAATGTTTTAGTCATTACCCTATAAAATTAATTTTAGTGCCG
>NW_015544180.1:1926703-1928179 GCF_001515605.1 Sinocyclocheilus anshuiensis
GGGGAGGGGGGTCATTGTAGGAATCAACACCCACTAAACATTGACCAAATATTTTAATTATCCATTGAATCACATATGCTGAGTTATTGATGCAGTTACAGAAAAGATTACATCATAATTTGTAAATTACTTACAGCCGAGATTTCCCCATTTAACAAACCATTTGTCATTTGATGATGTTAATATCACTGGTATAGCAGCAATAATGAAGAGGCCTAAAAACAGGAGAGTCATTTTTAATCATTTTATTAATGCAGATGTTACTGCCAGACACACCAACAGATTCTGATTACGTGAATGTTATAAACTGACTTATTTGTCCAATTAATTTTTTCTAAACAGAAATGGTCATTTATTATAAAGTATAGTATAAATTAGTATTGAAGTAAATAAGTATTTGCTTAGTTATCACCGAAAGTCTCTGTTTGATTGTAGACGATTAGACTGTTATGCTGCCTCAGAAGTCTATCCAAAATCAGGAGGTACCTTTGTGCGCAAATGCTGCTACTAGGCAACAGCCAGCTTCCAAAGATTTTTATTTTTTTTTTTTTTCATTGTTAAAACAAGTTATTAATAATATTTTAAGTAATCGTTTTGAACATACAAATGGGTGTGAAATTAGCTGTGCATTTTAAGGTAAAGGAACCCCACATGACCTCAAATCATTATGAACTCACCTCCACTGTCTGATCCGAACATGTAGAACAGGAGGATGAATTGTAATGTTGGCAGAACATCAAAGGTAATTTCAGCCACAAGGTCAAATATTTTAATTATTAGTCCATGTGTAATTCCATTCTCTGCAAATAAAACTATAAGAGGAACATTTTCAGTAATTAATATTTAATTCAGTTTTGAGTTATGGCAGTTCATGATGACAAATATTTAAAGGAAAATGCATCAAGCCATGCATCAACAAAAGTAGATAAATACACTGAAGTGAATAAATTATCATATAACAGAGAGATATTATACAAAAAAACATTTACTCATTTACAGATATGCTTATCTAAAGTGATTAAAAAATTTGGAACAACAAACAATTGTCATAAAATACACAATTACAAGTTTCAGGAGGTAAGTTGGATTAGTACATAAGTGAAACAAATGAAATACGTAGAAGAAAGAGAGGATTTTCTCAAATAACAATCAGAACAGAAATGTCTTCTGAGTCAAATGAAATTAGACACTTTATTTGTATCTTTGCGCTATTGTTTTTTATTTGTGCTGTTGCATTTAGTTTGATTAACTATTTGTTATTTTCTTTATTTTTATTTGACCAGTCCTTTTTAGCACAAACCGAACTGTACCGAACCGTGGCCCTGAAAACAGAACCATAAATAATTTATGTGACTAGTGGGGCGGGGCCGAGAGCCGTGGGAACGAAGCGAGGCTGGTGGAGCAAGTGATAATGCGCGACACCTGTGCCACTCACCGGTCTCGAGTCCCACGGAGGAGCTCCGGAAGGATAAAAGG
>NW_015544180.1:1928559-1933745 GCF_001515605.1 Sinocyclocheilus anshuiensis
TAAACAAAACTTTAATAATAAAATAAACACAAAACTGAAAATAGCGCGACAGGCCCTCACGGATGGCTCTCGATCTTCAGGTGGGATATGGGCTGGGGGAAAACTGTTCTTGTGCCTGTCTGTTTTGGTGCTCAGTGCTCTGTAGCGCCGACCAAAGGGCAACAGTTCGAAGAGGGAGTGTACACTATCTGACCGTAAAGATCCTAACTACTTTGACTATTAGACAGGACAGTCTGTGCTTCCTAGCCTCTGCTTTCTCTGTTCTCTTCTTGTTGTGCACTTAGATCACTAATCTTCTTCTTTTTTCCTTGCTCTACATCCCATCTCCATCTCTGACATTCACTCAGGGGTGTCAAACTAGTTCCTGGAGTGCCACAGCCCTGCACAGTTTAGATTCAACCCTAATTAAAGTTCTTCGGGCTTATTTGAAAACTACATGGTTTGTGCGTTGGAGCAGTGTTGGAACTAATCTCTGCAGGGCTGCGGCCCTCCAGGAACTGAGTTTGACACCCCTGCTCTAGATATGTTTTCCTCCTCTCAGGATCAGCATCCCAACATGCACAGCATCGCTGTTGTCTCTCAGCAGTGCTTAATGTAGCCATGATGGAGACAGATCTGTCTTCAAATGTTATAAAATGTAATTCATTAAACACAGATAGTGAGTGAGTGATGAGTGACTGAAAGAGATAGTGAGTAATACGTGTAAGAGTGATATAGTAAGTGAGTGAATGAACCAAACAGGGTTAAGTTAACAGAAAAATAAATTGATTAGCCTATTAGAATCCTTGATTTCACACATTCAAACAGGAAGCAGAACCACTCCATTACATCCCTTACCACTGCGTCACAATAAAACATGTTACGGGGTGGTAAATTTCATCCCAAAATGGTTCCACACCCAGCAAACATGCATTAAATCTGAAATATAATTTTCTTTGCATCAATAATGCAAAAAATGCAATAAAAATTTTTTTCCCTATCTATTTTGTGTGACGGGGTGGTTGGTTTAAGCTTGACGAACCCTGCCTAACATGAAAAAGCAACATATAAACAATGTAAAAGAATGTCAGTACTAGCCTACTTTTGTTCTTGGTGGCTACAAGGCTTAAATTATGTCACTTCTGCTAAATGTGAAGCCATTTATAGCAACAGTACATTATTTACAGCTAAAACAAGTTAGTGTGACGGGTGGTAAGTCAAACTGAGGGATGCACACAAATCATAAAATATTTACAAAAAAATAAGTTTTTTTTTTTTTTTTATAAATATGTCTTATGTATGTCATATTGGCCAACACAGACATGTGTAATTGTGTGTACTAATGTACTATGTACTAATGAAAAGTGATTAAAAAAATTGTATGTTTAATGCCAGGCCAACAGAGGGAGCCCTCGCCCGAGTATTGACTGTCACGCTCCCTCTGCTGCCTCGTTGGTGACTTCCTGTTTGGCAGCCATAAAGCATGGCTTGCCCAAACACTCTCTGCGAAGTATTGCCAGTCTCACTGCCTTACCGAGCATTCTATTACCATTGCCTGTTGATATTGTGTATGACTTCTTGCCTGTTTGAATCTACTTCTGATTATTGGATTTTCCCTCTGTTTTGGCTGCCGATTGGACTGATTGACTGTGTTTAGACTACTGCCTTTTTCTGACACTGATTCTGGATTGCCCTCTAAATAAACTTCTGCATATGGATTCTCACTCGGCTTCAGCCTCCTCGTTACAGTGTGTAAGTTTGTTGCCAGGCCAGCAGAGGGAGCCCTCGCCCGAGTATTGACTGTCACGCTCCCTCTGCTGCCTCGTTGGTGACTTCCTGTTTGGCAGCCATAAAGCATGGCTTGCCCAAACACTCTCTGTGAAGTATTGCCAGTCTCACTGCCTTACCAAGCGTTCTATTGCCATTGCCTGTTGATTTTGTGTATGACTTCTTGCCTGTTTCCTTCTATTACTGATTATTGGATTTTCCCTTTGTTTTGGCTGCCGATTGGTCTGTTTGACTGTGTTTTGACAACTGCCGTCGTTTTCTGACGTTGATTCTGGATTGCCCTTCAAATAAACTTCTGCACATGGATTCTCACTCGGCTTTAGCCTCATCGTTACAGAATACTTTACCTCCTATGAAATCAGCAGAAGTTACGGAGCTGCAAGCGGCGTTCGCCTATCAAAGCGAGGTACTCAAGGGCTACCAAAAACAAATCGAGAGCTTGCAGTCCACCAGCGAATACTTGACACATTATATTCGTTCACTTCCTCCACCCACGCCACAAACGGTAAGCCTTGCCATGCCTGATATGTAGAGGTTTTTTCCGACAAGTAGAGATTTATTTTGACCACCAGAAAGACAAGTTTGCTTCTGATAACCAGAAATGTGCTTTTTTGACGACACTCCTCACGGGAAGAGCGATTACCTGGGCTGCTGCTGTTTGGGAGTCGGATTCACTCATTCGTACCTCTTATGAATACTTTAAACAACAGCTACGTGATGTGTTTGAATATACCGCTGGGGGCAGGGATATTTTGACGCAATTACTACTTATGTCCCAAGGAAATCGTTCGGCAGCAGATTACGCAGTGGAGTTCAGAACACTGGCAGCACAGAGTGATGGAGTGATGTTTCGCTGAAAGCAGTTTTCCAGCGAAGCCTAACTCAGGAACTTCAAGCAGAACTGGCCTGCAAGGGTGAGACTTCAACTTTCTCTGAGTTCGTGAATTCAGCCATAAGGATTGATAACTTGATGAAAAATGCTCCTAAGAGAAAGCCTGCTCATGGGTCATTGTCAAGCACATCAACTTTTTCCCAGTCACACTCAGTTCCCCTGGTCTCCAATCAGGAACCTATGCGACTGGGTCTCTCAAGGCTGTCTGAGGAGGAGAGAGTTCGACGACAGCACAACTTGTGTTTCTATTGTGGAGAGGTCGAGCATCATATGTTGAAGTGCCCACACAAGACTCGGACATTCTCCAATTCCACACCCTGGGTAAATATTGATCAGTTCTTTCTCCTGCCATTTAAAACACTCGCCATTCCTGTTCAACTAGCTTCTGATGAGAACTCAATTTTGTTAACGGCGCTGATCGACTCTGGAGCTGCCTTAAACCTCATTCACAAAGATATCGTCATCAAATACAACATTCCCACTCAATCTTGTAAACCGCCTATCAAGATCCGAGCAGTTGATAACTCACCCATTGAATGGAATAAATTCACCCTATTCAACTCCAAGTCGGCCTGTTCCATCAAGAGGCTCTCATTTTATGTAATCGACTCTCCAAGAAATGAAATCACCCTAGGTTTTCCTTGGCTATCAGTTCACGACCCAGTTATTTACTGGAATCATGGTGAGTTAACCTGCTGGTCAAATTTCTGCTTAACCCATTGTATGCACTCTGATATTTCACCTCAGTGCCTGTCTACCAGTGTTGAAAGCCTTGTCACCGAACAAACCACTAAAGTCCCAGACTGTTACAACGACTATGCTGAGGTATTTAGCAAGGTGAAGGCCACCCAATTACCACCTCACCGTCCCTGGGATTGTGCTATCGAGCTCCTTTCCAATGCCATGCCACCCAAAAGTAAAGTGTACCCGCTAACCCATAACGAAACCCAAGCTATGGAGAGTTACATTGAAGAAGCCTTAAACAATGGATTTATCCGCCCTTCTACATCTCCAGCCGCTGCAGGTTTCTTCTTTGTAGAGAAGGACGGCGGACTTCGTCCTTGTATCGACTACAGAGGTTTGAATAACGTAACAGTCAAGTTCTGCTACCCACTCCCTTTGGTTCCAGCAGCCCTTGAGCAGCTCCGAGAGGCAAACAATTTCACTAAATTGGATTTAAGAAGTGCATACAACCTGATCCGGATCCACGAAGGGGATGAGTGGAAAACAGCCTTTCTCACCACTAGGGGGCACTACGAGTACCTCGTTATGCTGTATGGGCTAGCCAATGCTCCAGCTGTGTTCCAGTCATTCATTAATGAGATACTTCGTGATCTGTTAAACCAATATGTGATAGCTTATATCGACGACATCTTAATCTATTCCAAGTCAGAAACAGAGCACATCCAACTTGTCAAGATGGTTCTTTCACGTCTCCTTGAGAATCAACTCTTTTTCAAGGCAGAGAAGTGAGTTCCATGTTTCACAAACAACATTTCTGGGGTACAACATCAGCCATCAAGGGGTAGAAATGGATGAATCCAAAGTCAAGGCAGTCAGCGAATGGCCACAACCAACTACCATCAAGGAACTGCAGAGGTTCTTGGGCTTTGTTAACTTTTACAGACGCTTCATCCGCAGCTACAGCTCCATTGCCTCCCCGCTGACTTCTCTCCTCAAAGGTAAACCATCCAAACTGCAGTGGACGACTGGATCAGGCATAGTGAGACGGTGTGGGACAGTGCTCACATCCATCTACAAAGGGCTGTCAGGACACAAGGTTTCCAGGCCAACCAACGACGCTGTCCGCACCCTCCCTACCAACCAGGACAACGGGTCTGGCTCTCCACGAGGGACCTCAAGTTACGGCTACCTAGCAGGAAGCTCAGTCCCAGGTATGTTGGCCCTTTCAAGATCATTAGACAAATCAATGAAGTCACTTACCAACTTGAGCTTCCTGCCACTTATCGTATTTCTCCTTCTTTTCATGTGTCTCTCCTTAAACCCTTCCACCCGGACGCTGACCCCAACGCCGAGCATCAAGAGCCACCGCCACCTTTGGAAATCGACAGATCGCCTGCTTATAAGGTCAATATGTTGCTGGACTAGCTTCCTGCCACTTATCGTATCTCTCCTTTTCATGTATCTCTCCTCAAACCCTTCCACCCGGATGCTGACCCCAACGCTGAGCATCAAGAGCCACCGCCAACGTTGAAAATCGACGGATCGCTTGCCTATAAGGTCAATATGTTGCCTGACTCTAGGCGTAGAGGGGGTCAGCTCCAATATCTGGTGGATTGGGAGGGCTACGGGCCTGAGGAGAGATCTTGGGTCAATGCACCTGACATTCTGGATCCATCACTCATCGAGGAATTCCACAGAGCCAGACCCGACCGACCAGCTCCACGACCACGGGGACGTCCTCGTCGAGCGCCAGGAGTCGCTCCTAGAGGGGGGGGTTCTGTAATGCCAGGCCAGCAGAGGGAGCCCTCGCCCGAGTATTGACCGTCACGCTCCCTCTGCTGCC
>NW_015544180.1:1933875-1936000 GCF_001515605.1 Sinocyclocheilus anshuiensis
ATCGCCCGAGTATTGACTGTCACGCTCCCTCTGCTGCCTTGTTGGTGACTTCCTGTTTGGCAGCCATAAAGCATGGCTTGCCCAAACACTCTGCGAAGTATTGCCAGTCTGTCTGCCTTACCGAGTGTTCTATTACCATTGCCTGTTGATTTTGTGTATGACTTCTTGCCTGTTTGCTTCTATTAATGTGTATATTTATTTATTTATTATTTATTGATTTATTTATTTATTGTTACTAAAATAATTTCCCTGCGTGTTTAGGTCATTTGTTTTATATATTTTTATTTTCACTATAAAATGGGTAGGTTTGGGGGTAGGTTAAGGGGTCTAAAAATCGTATCCCCGGTTTCACAGACAAGGCTTAGGCCTGAACCTAGTCCCAGACTAAAATGTAAGTCTGAGCTGTTTCGACTGAAAGAAACTTGCACTGATTGATCTTAAAATATGTCAGTGCCCTTGTTTTGTCTCAAGATACACATGAAGTTTCTAGTATGTCTACTAAGAGCTTGATTAGTTGGTTCAGGTGTGTCTGATTGGGGTTGGAGCAAAACTCTGCAGGACACCGGCCCTCCAGGACCGAGTTTGGGCACCCCTGGTCTAAGCCCTGTCTGTGAAACCAGGCCTAAATTTCTTATCAATAAAAATACAAAAACGCACCGATACAAATATATTAATGATATAAAAGGTTTGTAAATATTTTGTTTTTTATCTAAAAATATTTAGCAATTTTTAAGTTTTAAATGTTGTAATACGTCCAAATTGTACATTGCATGCACGTTTTGTGCTTGTAACCAATACATACTAATACCTACTTATAAACAATGAGACCAGGGGCAGGTTGCATAAACTGTTTAGACTAGTCTTAAAATTTAGCCATCTAATTTGTTTTCATCTAGACTGGTCATAACTCTTTAAAGTCAGTTAGAAAAATGTAGATTGGACCAATTTTAATCAGAACAGTGAGACTGATTATTTCTTGGCTAACTGCTAGTTGGTCAAACTAGTTCTTAAGGAACAGTCTTAACAGTGTTTATGCAACTGGTCCCAGGCTGGATACATCATATAGCCGATACATAATTTGTCCAGTGTACTGCAAGTAAAAACAAAATGAAATGCTTCACTTAACCGATAAATCCATTGTTTACACATTGTGTTTGGACTAATTGTCAGAAACAAACACATTATGAATCTGATTAAATACTATTTTCAATCTCAGAAATACTTACCATAAATGAATTTGCAGAGGCAAGACAGAATCACTATTGCAAACAGGACTGTTACCACAACTTTATCAGATTCAGAATAATTCAGACGTTTTTCCCAAGCATCTGTTAAAAGAACTGAAAGAAAAGAGGAGATAATCAATAATTACCAATATATTCACTATACCAAAAGTTTTTTTTGTATGTTTTGAAAAATTCGTATGTTCACCAAGGCTGCATCTATTTTATCAAAAATACAGCAAAATAAGTTAGATTACAATTTAAAATAACTTTGTGAGTACAGTGCATCCGGAAAGTATTCACAGCGCTTCACTTTTTCCACATTTTGTTGTTACAGCCTTATTCCAAAATGGATTAAATTCATTATTTTCTTTAAAATTCTATAAACAATACCCCATAATGACAACGAGAAAGAAGTTTGTGAAATTTGCTAAATTTATTAAAAAAATAAATACAAATAATTCACATGTACATAAGTATTCACAGCCTTTGCTCAATACTTTGTTGAAGCACCTTTGGCACCAATTACAGCCTCAAGGCTCTTTGCTTGTTATCTTGGCTGTGTGCTTAGGGTCGTTGTCCTGTTGAAAGATGAACCTTCACCCCAGTCTGAAGTCCAGAGTGCTCTGGAGCAGGTTTTTATGAAGAATGTCTCTGTACATTGCTGCATTCATTTTTCCCTCAATCCGGACTAGTCTCCCAGTTCCTGCCGCTGAAAAACATCCCCACAGCATGATGCTGCCACCACCAGGCTTCACTGTTGGGACTGTATTGGACAGGTGATGAGCAGTGCCTGGTTTTCTCCACACATACCGCTTAGAATTAAGGCCAAAAAGTTCTACCTTGGTCTCATCAGACCAGAGAATCTTATTTCTCACCATCTTGGAGTCCTTATGCGGGCT
>NW_015544180.1:1937424-1943345 GCF_001515605.1 Sinocyclocheilus anshuiensis
TGTTACAGCCTTATTCCAAAATGGATTAAATTCATTATTTTCTTTAAAATTCTATAAACAATACCCCATAATGACAACGAGAAAGAAGTTTGTGAAATTTGCTAAATTTATTAAAAAAATAAATACAAATAATTCACATGTACATAAGTATTCACAGCCTTTGCTCAATACTTTGTTGAAGCACCTTTGGCACCAATTACAGCCTCTAGTCTTTTTGAGTATGATGCTACAAGCTTGGCACACCTATTTTTGGGCAGTTTCTCCCATTCTTTGCAGGACCTCTCAAGCTCCATCAGGTTGGATGGGGAGTGTTGGTGCACAGCCATTTTCAGATCTCTCCAGAGATGTTCAATCGGGTTCAAGTCTGGGCTCTGGCTGGGCCACTCAAGGACATTCACAGAGTTGTCCCGTAGCCACTCCCTTGTTATCTTGGCTGTGTGCTTAGGGTCGTTGTCCTGTTGAAAGATGAACCTTCACCCCAGTCTGAAGTCCAGAGTGCTCTGGAGCAGGTTTTTATGAAGAATGTCTCTGTACATTGCTGCATTCATTTTTCCCTCAATCCGGACTAGTCTCCCAGTTCCTGCCGCTGAAAAACATCCCCACAGCATGATGCTGCCACCACCAGGCTTCACTGTAGGGATGGTATTGGGCAGGTGATGAGCAGTGCCTGGTTTCCTCCAGACATGACGCTTGCCATTCAGCCCAAAGAGTTCCATCTTTGTTTCATCAGACCAGAGAATTTTGTTTCTCATGGTCTGAGAGTCCTCCAGGCGGGCTGTCATTTGCCTTTCACTGAGGAGTGGCTTCCGTCTGGCCTCTCTACCAAACAGGCCTGATTGGTGGAGTGCTGCAGAGATGGTTGTTCTTCTGGAAAGTTCTCATCTCTCCACAGAGAAACGCTGGAGCTCTGTCAGAGTGACCATCGGGTTCTTGCTCACCTCCCTGACAAAGGCCCTTCTTCCCCGATCTCCCCCGGGTGGCCCGCTCTAGGAAAAGTCCTGGTGGTTCCAAACTTCTTCCATCTACGGACGATGGAGGCCACTGTGCTCATTGGGACCCTCAATACTGCAGACATTTTTCTGTACCCTTCCCCAGATCTGTGCCTCGATACAATCCTGTCTTGGAGGTCTGCAGACAATTTCTTGGACTTCATGGCTTGGTTTGTGCACTGACATGCACTTCTTCTTCTTCTTATATCTTTCCGGCAGTGTAGACGCTACTGGGTGTATTACTGCCCTCCACAGGTCAAAGTTTGAACTAAATTCTTATGTACAGTCCTGTATTATGCAAGAACTGAAGAACTATCTCAGAGATCAGTTTATGTTTATCACTGTGTCCAAACAAAGAAGTAACAGAAAACACTTTAACTCCAAATTCTGCCAATTTATCAAAAAGTGCTTTTCTTTCTGCATTATACTTCCTACATTCCAAGAAAACATGCCCTACTGATTCCATATTCCCACATTCACATAATCCAGAAATATGTTTTCCTACAATATACAAAAAGTAATTAACATGCACTGTTAACTGTGGGACCTTATATAGACAGGTGTGTGCCTTTCCAAATCATGTCCAATCAACTGAATTTACCACAGGTGGACTCCAATCAAGTTGTAGAAACTTCTCAAGGATGATCAGTGGAAACAGGATGCACCTGAGCTCAATTTTGAGTGTCATGGCAAAGGCTGTGAATACTTATGTACATGTGATTATTTTTTTTTTTAATAGGATAAAGATTTCAAACAAACTTCTTTCAGGTTGTCATTATGGGGTATTGTTTGTATAATTTTGAAGAAAATAATTAATTTAATCCATTTTGGAATAAGGCTGTAACAACAAAATGTGGAAAAAGTGAAGCGCTGTGAATACTTTCCAGATGCACTGTATATTGTAAATTGTAATTTATTCCTGTGATCAAAGCTGAATTTTCAGCATCATTACTCCAGTCTACTCAGTCACATGATCCTTCAGAAATAATTATAATTTGCTGATTTGCTCCTCAAGAAACATTTATTCTAAAATATAGTTTACTAAATATTTTTGTTGAAACAGTTATATTTTTCAGGATTCTTTGATGAATAGAAATTTTTTCCAAATTGTGAAAAAATTTGAATCAAAAATAATTAAATGTCTTTCAAAAAACACCTTACTAGCAACAAACTTTTGAACAGTAATATAAATACAGGTCCCTCATGTAATGGATGGTTTTTATGCAGTATGTTGACCACCATCAAAATGTGCTCATAATGATTGTTTGATGTTTACTTACCTGAAAAAAACAAAATTGTGAAAACAACGTATTCTACATCATAACTGTATTTTAAAACCCATTGTTGTATGTTGCCTGTAAAACAACGAAATAATGCAAATCAACACCACACTAAAACACAATGTTATTCAAATGAAATAGAGAAATTGTATTTAAAATTCTTTTGGAAAACCACTAATACAGGAATTATGAAATCTGAGCATGCACTTTAAGATTTATTTCCTGATCTCCTCTAATAAACTAAAATGAATCTTACCTGTAAAGTCATCAACATTTGGAACAGCCCAAAATAACATGAGAGGCCTCAGAAAAGAATGAACACAACAACAGACTGTCTCATTCTTAGATCCTAAAAAAAAGGAAAAAATACACTAATGAGAAGTCATAGCTATTTTTTTCCATTTTATTTATAGGAAAGTGGCGAGAAGACAAAGTAGGGGTGAGATAGATCAGACTCAAACCATCAAAGCCACCTTGCAGAATGTTTATAATAAAAAAAAAAAGATGGATCATAAAAACAGAAGATCATGCAAGGTGGATGAAAACACAGTCAACTGTAAGCCCTGAGCATGCACACAGCACACTGCATCTCAGCTCTGACTCTGACATTTTAATGAAAAATAAAGAGTATGACTTTCATCTCCAAAGAACATGCTGAGAGCTTAATAGACCACAGCTACACCCACCTTCAGAAACACCCCAGAAGACAAAAGCAAAGAACATAATCAAATTTGGACAGATGACTAGAAACATCTGACGCTGGACAGATGAACCTTCTAGAGAGAAAATACAAAGTAACTTTTATTGTTCAGTGGAAAAATAAAGTGGGGGAAACACTGAACTTCCCAGAGGAACAAGTGTCCAATGAGAATGTGTCACAATAAACCTTAAAAATGCCAGGTGTAAAAAAAAGTACAGAGAAATAGTATTTAATTGTATGGTAATGAATAAGCTAGATGTTAAAAAACATATGCAAAAAAAAAGTGCATGGCACAAGATCAGTGTGCATGATGTGCACGACACACAGATCATTTTAATGATGTGGTAGTACGTCTTAAAACTGGTATGCATATGTATTAATCTGTAGAGGAAATTGTAGTAGACTGTAGGTAATACAAACAGCAAGTAAGAAGTTCTCATATTTGTTCCAGGTTTTTTGGATATGTATTGCACATTTGTTTCTACAGCCAGCCTTTGACAGTCAGGACATTCGTAAAACAGGTTGCAAACTTTGTCAGTTACGTTAGAGAAAATATATATTTTTTCAGACTAATTATAAGACAAATGTTCTGTTTTCTTTTTTTCACATACTTCAGTACATTTAAATGATGACACTTTTTTTTTGCTTTCACACAAGTAAATTTGTGGTTTGATACGGTATGCATACTTAATTATCATTTAACTTTCTGGTTCATACAAACAACCCTGGCATTGCATTTGCATGCTTTTAAAACACACTTTTTTTTTTTAAAAGTCCAACCGCTACAAACTCTTCCTTTTCTCTGGCAGAAAGGGCTTGACCAATAGTGTAAACCAGAAGGGTAACTAAAAGTTTACGTTATTTATAATGGTTTATCATATTAACTGATTAAATAATTAAACATTTCAAATGGGCTATGATTGCTATATGAGTGGAAATATGAGTGTTCTTTATAAATAAATACATAAATACGTAAATAAATAAATAAAACTACTGTACCATTATTTTGTGATCTGCAGTAGATCAGACAGCAGAGCAGAAGCGCAGATCCAGATGCAGAAATACAGAGAATCAACACCATTACATGTAAAACAGAGAAACCTGTGAAAAACAGACATCTGTTACTGAATATAATGTTTTGTAAAAAATGTATCTATGATTGCAAAGATACTGTTTAGTTATTGCCTATGTCACATTGACAAGTGGAATATACTCTTGCTATCCGAGTAAATATTTGTTCTTATTCAATCACATGGTGACACTTTTATATAGTGTTTTACACAATACACGTTTCCAAGCAGCTTCAAAGTAAGAAACAGGAACATATCATAACAGTGTTAACACTGTGAAGGTTATGAACCATACAGTTTCAACTGTAAAATGGATCTATGGAAGACAGCAGTGTAACTGTAGTGTACATACATTACAAGCCCATAACATTCATACTTTACTTCTAAATACAGCATTAATGAACAATCAATCAAATTTTAGAGCTATTATGAAAATCAAGCTCACTATCCATAAATTGAAGTTTATTAAACAAAACTAAATGAAAATCAATTGTTTATAACTCACCCAGTCTCTCCAGTACCACAGTTGCATTGGCTGAAAGTCCTCCAGCAAACACTTGACACATGTAAACTCCTTTATCCTCAGTTCTGACACTCTTCAGTCTGAGAGAGAAGTTTCCTTTGGGGATTTCAGCAGTGAAGAACTCAACTCTGTCTCTGATGAATCTGAGAAAGTCTTATTGTTTTGGTAGAGCAGAACCAGAACATCTTCATCTGTTTTCTTCCATGAAACCTCTTCAATGTGTTCAGGTTTGATGTGAGAGTCTACAGAGCAGCTCAGAGAGACGTCCTCACCCACAGACGCAGATATGGATTTAATTGATCCTGATACTAGCAAACGCTCTGAAAGAACAAACAGTCTAAATATCACAACGTTAACTTTATAGTATAAAGTTCAATTAAAATATTTCCATATATCCATTTTAGGTCAAACTCACCAACATGTTTTATTTGAACCACAGTCTCACCAGAATCCTGCTGACTGTAGACTCTACATGTGTATCGTCCCTCATCTTCAGCTCTCAGATTGTCCAGACAGAGGGAGAAGTTTCCATGTTGAATCTGATCAGTAAAGAAATAAGCTCTATCATAATAATCCTGCTGCTGGGCCTCTGGTCGACTCTTGCCATCCAGAAACAGATGAACCAGAGTCTCTGAGTCTGTTCTTCTCCATTCCACCTCCAGACCTTCCATTGGTAAGAGTTCATCAACATAACAGAGCAAAACCACTGAAGATCCCAGAGGAGCAGCCAGAGGACCAGAGGGACTGTGAACAATCAAGCCTAGAAAATGAATAAACATTATTAAACAATCATCATTTATGAAAAAAAAAAAACATTTACATTTAGACATTTAGCAGATGCTTTTATCCAAAGTGACTCACAAATGAGGACAATGGAAGCAATCAAAATCAATAAAAGAGCAATGATATACAAGTGCTATAACAAGTCTCAGTTAGCTTAATGCAGTACAAGTAGAAAGTTTTTTTTTTTAAATCATATAATAAAAAGAAAACAGAATAGAAAAGAATAGTGCAAGCTAGAGTTAGAGGCCTTTTTTGCTTTTGTTAATTGTATAATAAATAAAAAGAAAACAGATAGAAGAGAAAAAGAATAGTGCAAGCTAGAGTTAGAGGCCTTTTTTGCTTTTGTTAATTGTATAATAAATAAAAAGAAAACAAATAGATAGAATACAAAAAGATTAGAGAAGTTAGTGTTATTTTCTTTTCTTTTTTTTTAAGAAAACAAGCAGTTAGTAAATAAATAGAGTGCAAGTCTAAAAGGGGCAAGATGTATTTTTTTTTAAAATAAAGAATATAATTAGAATAGAGAGTGCTAGAGTTAGAGGGTCAAATAAAGATGGAAGAGATGTGTTTTTAGCC
>NW_015544180.1:1943366-1943674 GCF_001515605.1 Sinocyclocheilus anshuiensis
TGGCACCCTTGGTAAATATGATCAAAGAAGGCTGTGAAAATAAATCTGCATTGTTAATCATTTTGATCTTTTATTTAAAAAAATTCACAAATATTTAAGCTTTCATTGAACTAAAACAATTGAAAATGGGGAAAAATCTCATTATGAAATAAATGTTTTTCTCAAATACAGATTGGACACAATTATTGGCACCCCTAGAAATTCTTATGAGTAAAATATCTGTGAAGTATATTCCCATTCATATTTACAATTTTGAGCATACCAGGGTGATTATGAACATGAAATTATCCAGCCATGGCTTCCTGTTT
>NW_015544180.1:1943717-1945065 GCF_001515605.1 Sinocyclocheilus anshuiensis
AAGTTCCTGGGTGTGCACATCACAGAGGATCTCTCCTGGGCTGACAACACCACAGCACTGGCCAAGAACGCACAGCAGCGTCTCTACTTCCTCCGCAAACTGAGAAGAGCCAGAGTCCCGGCCCCCATCATGTGCACCTTCTACAGAGGCACCATCGAGAGCATTCTGACGAGCTGCATCACTGTGTGGTATGGCGCCTGCAACGGGTGCTCTAACAAGGAGGCTAAAGGCCACGGCCCTAGCGTCAATCGCTAGAGCGCCTCTTGAGATCAGGGGAGTGAGGTTTACACGCACAGCTCTTACTAGCCTACGACAGTTACACAAGCAGTTCTGTCTTGGCAAGGCTGAGTTCGAAGGTGATGGTCCTTCATCCAGCAAGAAATGTCTGTTAGACAAACTGAGATGCGAGCAGCTAAAAACAAAAACAACACTTGTTGTGGATAGTAACAACTGCACTTGTATACACAGTGATACTAACAATAACTATTACGTCATTTTTATCGTATCAGTTCGAGCCCATTGACTCTTCACATCCTCATCTTTTGGAAGTGCATGCAAAGTGGATTTGCTTTTACAGCACAGAAAAAAAGCATCTTCTCAACATGGAGACATTACGAACCAAACTCTTCAAGGCCTCAGCTACAACTAGTGTTTGAGGGTCAAAGTAGACTAGGGATGGGCACATTGATACTGCAGTATCAATATATTTATCGATACTTACATGCTACTTATTTTTAGTGATGGGACGGTTGATACAGCGGCTCCGATGCTCCGAAGCAGTTTTCAAAGCACTATTGTATCACACACGGTACCGATGCTTGTATCGAAATGACAGCATCACGTGATTGATGACGTTTGAAGCTTTGAACGTCATGCAGTATTGGAAGATCGGGACAGCTGGCTTGAAAAAATTGGTGCTAGGGACTGTAACCTCAACACTAGACAGAAAGTGAATCATGTTTTATAGCTGGGGTCTCAGAGACCCCAAGCAGAACATAAAGGTTAAACAGCTCACCCAAAATATTTTTTTCAGTTACCAACGTCAATTATTAAAGGTGACCTATTATGCAAAAATTACTTTTATAAGGTGTTTGAACACAGCTGTGTGGACGCAGTGTGTGAAGACAACCAGCCTATAATGGTAAAAATCCACCTGCTCATTTTTTTTTTTTTTATAATCCCAATAAATCATAAACAGTCTCTCCAAATGAGCGGTTCCAGATTTCTCCCTATAATGACGTCATACTAGGGAAAGTACCGCCCATTTGTGATGCTCTCTGCCCTATTAGCATAGACCCAGCCCTGAGTGAGAAGCAGCAGTCCGCCATTACTGTTTTCTTGCTGTAGC
>NW_015544180.1:1945312-1947341 GCF_001515605.1 Sinocyclocheilus anshuiensis
CCCAGTAAATCATAAACAGTCTCTCCAAATGAGCGGTTCCAGATTTCTCCCTATGTACACGTCATCTTAGGGAAAAGTCCCACCCATTTGTGACACTCTCTGCCCTATTAGCATAGCCACAGCCCTGAGTGAGAAGCAGCAGTCCGTCATAACTCTTTTCTTGCTGTAGCTGCTGGAGATACAATATCAGCACCATAGAGGCATTACAAGTGTCGTGTGTTGGGATGCACCAACAAACATAGGAGTCTCCATAGACTGCTGAGGACACGGTGGTTAAATTTCATTTTCGAAGGAATTGTCCCGGAAAAAAAATTGAAAAGTCCTATATGTTTGTGCTAATCATTTTACGCCAGACTGCCTCACAAAAGAGGGTCAGTTCAGCGCTGGAGTTGTGCAAAGGTTGATTCTGAAAGAGGGATCGATACCAACGCTTCATGTGTGAACGTCCAGTCAAAGTAAGCATCATGTGTCATATTTTGTTTTCCAAAAGAGCTTCTTGGCTCTCTGTAAGGCTAAAGTTGCTAAAGCTACCATTGTCTCTGCCTGTTTTCACTAATGCTGCCTTCACGTGCTACAAGAATGATCGTAAATAGGAATGTGGTAGTTAACAATTGCATTTGCAAGCAATGTGAAGTCCACCAGTTAAACCGTAACACCGGTATGCCGGAGCATGAGCTCTTGAAGCCCCGCCCTCTTCTGAAAAGGGAGGTGGGAGCACCAGCTCATTTGCATTTAAAGGGACAAACATAAAAACGTCGAGTTTATTGCATATGGAAGCAATGTGAAGTCAACCGCTTGAAATTGTTGAGCTCATTATGTGATAGCACGTGAAGGCACCATGAGACCAGCTATGATGTCATTTTTATCGCACCGTGCTCCCGTCTGTGTAATTCATAAACGCGCATTTACTGCACAGTACATTCAGATTGGGTGATATTGTCCAGTTTTGTCGGAGCATGAGATCTTGAAGCTCCGCCCTCTTCTGAAAAGAGAGGTGGGAGCACAAGCTCATTTGCATTTAAAGGTCCAAACACAAAAACGGCGCATTTTGCCTCATACCCTAAAAGTGGCAATTTCAACAAGCTATAAACAATTACCTGTGGGGTATTTTGAGCTAAAACTTCACATACACACTCCGGGGACATTAGAGACTTATTTTACATCTTGTAAAAAGGGGCATAATAGGTCACCTTTAACTATGATCACATGCTTGCATATTTTATATTATTGATCAATATGTGAATCATTTGACCAGGCTACACATGACACGAGTTCTGGTCTCATTGGCACAAATTAATTTAGATGAGATTATATCAGATTAGTTAGAACTGTACTGATCCCAGATTGATTCCACTCTTGTGTGTCATGGACTTCCAAAGCTCTATGGTCACGTGATTTTGCAAACCTCTGCTCCGCTTTGATTTGTTAGATATGGTGGAGAAAACAAGTCTGACCACCAGATGCCGCTAATTACACATTGTGTTAAAAGTTTCGAGTAATGAACCTTTTTTCGGCACAATTTGATGAAAGCCTCAAACGGTTCAGAAAGCCTCGGTTTCCCATCACTACTTATTTTGTATCGATGCCCCCAGAACACTTATAATATAGGCCAGGGTTTCTCAGCTTTGGCCGTCGAGGTCCACTGTCCTGCAGAGTTTAGCTCCAACCTTAGGCCCTGTCCACACGAACGCGGTTATTTTTAAAACCGCAGCTTATTCTATGCGTTAAAAACTGTTTATAAAAATACCAGTGTACGTGTGGACATGGCCTTAATCAAACACACCTGCCTGTAACTTTCTAGTGATCCTGACGACCTTGATGAGCTTGTTCAGGTGTGTTTGATTAGGGTTGGAGCTGAACTCCAGAGTTGAGAAACCCTGATATACGGTGCGTTCCAAACTTCGGAGTGAAAATAATCATGGCCGCCATATTGAAGGGTCATTCTAAACCGAAGTGCTCAAAACTGGCCACTTAAAAGGGCCCTTCGGAATGAAGGATTTCGAAGGGTACAACTGATGGACACTTCGGG
>NW_015544180.1:1947367-1947670 GCF_001515605.1 Sinocyclocheilus anshuiensis
CGAAGCTCTCACTCCGGAGGGTAAACCCTTTGAAGGGATTAGGGCATAGGGATGAGCCCTTCTGAATGGAACGCAGGGATAGTCTATGATATATGGGATCATTAGGTGATTCTTTTGCATCGTTTTTAATGTGTTTTTAAGGCTGATTTGTTTATTGCCATTAGGCTATATGGATGAGCACAAGCAGGACATTTTTTTTTCATGCTGTAATCCGAAAAAGAAAAAAGGCATACCACATTAAAGGGGTCATATGATGCGATTTCAAGTTTTCCTTTCTCTTTGGAGTGTTACAAGCTGATTGTG
>NW_015544180.1:1947683-1948798 GCF_001515605.1 Sinocyclocheilus anshuiensis
ATCGTGTGTGCGTGTGTGTGTGCGCGCACGCGCGCGCGCGTGTGTGTGAGAGAGAGAGAGAGAGAGACAGGGTCAGTGGAGTCAGCTGTCTTAACCGTGGCTTGTGTACTGCAAACACATACCAGCTTCATCACTCATCACTACACAAAATAATGATCTTTAAAAAAGCATCATATGACCCCTTTAATCAACAGAATCTGTATTAAAGCATTTGCTGATGAATGAATCAATGTAAAATCATTTTAATAAAGTAAGGTCTTACCTTATGACGTTCTTGATGAAACTTAAATTGAAAAGAAATCAATCACTCCATTAAGGCGAAACCAATTTTTTTAATTGATGTACTCCTATTTAAAAAAAAAATTTAAAAAAATAAAAAGCAAGACAAAAAGGAATATTATACATTAAAAATAAGAATATAAAGTAATAAAATCAAGTGTCTTTTCACTTTTATCTTGTCATCGTTTTGCTCCTCTATATGGTGAATTTGTTAATCTGGGACATTGGGTAATCTGGGACACCTAAACTCCAGTGTGTTTATTTACTGTTCTAACAACATTTAGTCAACAGGACTTTTACTATAATTTTAGCATGGATGTCATGTGACTGAAATCACATGACTTCATGGGGGTGATTCCAGAGAAAGGGGCAGGACATTTTTGTTGCTGTCCCACATTATCAAATGTGATTGAGAATGCATGCTTTGTGTAATCTGGGACTGGTCTTCAAATGGGGGAAATATGCATTTAGGGACTTTATAAGTCTAATGACAAGGGCTAATATATGCCATAATGAGAAATGGGTGTTAATGTGGACTACTGGAGGTTATAACATTAGCATAAGTTCACAGTAGCTAGCAGCTAGCTAAACCAGCTAGCTAGAGAGATGCTACAGAGATGGAATCTGGGAAACGTATTCCAGTAGCAAGCAAAGGTATCAGGATGAAGTAAACTGTTAATTTAATTTCCCAAATTCCCAGTTAGTTTAGTATATACAATGGTTCAAATCACTGAGCAGTCCGGGCATCTGCGCCCAAGCCAGTTGACAATGTTCTGTACACAGACACACGCACACCCCCACACACACACACACACACACACACACACACACACCCT
>NW_015544180.1:1949559-1949721 GCF_001515605.1 Sinocyclocheilus anshuiensis
TCCAATATACAGTATATACTGTATATATATAGACAGATAGATAGATATCACTTGCAAGGAGTGTTTGTTCCCCGAGTAGCCCCAATTTTAATAGAATGAAGAACTTGAATAACTGATTGAATAATCCATTAATCAAATTGTTGCTTGCTGTTGCTTAAATTT
>NW_015544181.1:0-199 GCF_001515605.1 Sinocyclocheilus anshuiensis
GCGAGCCGCGACACTAGCCTTCTGTGCCCATCTCTGATCCTCAAAGCGAGACGGGCCAGGACGCCTTGGGTTGTTCGGGCTCAGACCTGGACCTTCGTAAAGGCCGCTGAGCGCGCCTTTGCCCGCACTCAGCTACCTCATTAGGAGAAAAAAGGCCCTCGCCTTTATTCAGGTCTCTCAGCAGGCCAGCCTGATATGC
>NW_015544181.1:1038-6504 GCF_001515605.1 Sinocyclocheilus anshuiensis
AGCTGTATTAACCGGTCTTTTCCTCCGGCCGCAGCACCGCTGGCAGAAGCAGACCAGTGGGGAGATGAGAGTCACAGAGGTACGTTAAAACACATGTATACACTTTTCTTCATCGTCTTGTATGAATTATTTTAATGTTACTTGCTCACTTTCCTAGTAAAGCTGTGCTAACCAGTATTTTCCTCCCGCAGTGCGCTGGCAGACCGGCTGGAAGACTCGTGAAGACGAAATAAAGCAGTAAGAGAACATTAAATTGTTAGGTCAACTTTAAAACACATGTAATCACCTTATTTGTTTTATACCAATGCTATCTGTAAGGTATAAATGCGTTTGGGTGAATAAATATCTGTAAGAACATCGGATGGACTGTCTTTGTGTCATTTTGTTAGGTTAGTGCTTCAGCTACAGATGATGTGTTGCGCAATTGTTAATTGGGTTTCTTTCTTTAGTAATGGCATTCATTCTCGCTACATAAGATACCTGCCTGTTATGCAGCGCCCTGTTGTTATACTGCATTACTGTGTAATATTTATGGTTTCTATAGCCGTGGCATGAAGAGATGGATTAATTAATGTAGGACGCCACTGAAGGCCTAGGTGTAAAATGCACGGCCCGCCACTGAGTCTGGCATTACAAGGATATTCAGCTGTCCTTCTTGTCAAAGCACTGTCTTGGGTCTCTTACATTACTGACAATGCAGTTTTTTGCTCTGGCCAGTGGCCACATCTGCAGTCCTCATCTCTCTCTCCAGCAAGTAGAGTCAGTAGAAAGGTCTCTTTTTTTGACCTAAGTTATTGGAACTGTGACATTAATGTAAAATGTAGGTGTCTTAAGGACAGCTCCACAGGAGCATGTGCAATAATTGTTTATGGTTATTCTAACCAGCATGAAAAACATTGTTTAAACTCATTCTAATAAAGATCTGTAAAGCTTATTTGGATTTTACAAAATTATCTTTACAGTATCCTGAAAAGGGGACATTTGTTTTATTGCTGACTTTACATACATACATACATATATACATACATAATAGGAAGGGTCAAACAGGAAATAATTGTACAAAATCAGAATATTAAACAGAAGTAAATATGAATATATAATTATATGTCTAAATATATAGAAATAAATCTAAATATTACTACCTGTAAGATAAGACATAGGTTACTTTTAAATCAGTTATTATAATGATGTGGTTTGAATCATTCAGATCCCTTTACTGGGATGTTTTCATTTTACATTTCCATTTTCATTTTCATTTACATTTAGTCATTTAACAGACACTTTCATCCAAAGCGACTTACAAATGAGAACAATAAAAGCTAATAAAACCAGCAAAAGAGCGTTTTGTTGAAATATACCGTCTTGCTGTCTTGGAAAAGCTAATGTAAAATGCCACAATCTTTTTTTAATTTTTCTTAAATATATATATGATAATTAATCATAATCAAAATTGTAATTGAAATAGCTTTAGCTTTTCTCTCACTTAACATGTCAATGATATTTTGATGTGTAATGCTTTATTGAAGACCTCCAGCATGCATTTTTTTTCCTTTGGAATGCCCTGTAATAGATTCAGCAGGTTTTTGTCTCGCCATTTCAGAATTCACACTTGTTTTGTTTTTTGTTATCCCCCATAATTTTTTTCTACTAAATCAAATGCAGAACACCAGTCATCTAGAGTGCATGATATGTATAATTAGGCCTACTTTCTCTATGTTTACTGTACAGGTAAACAACTAGACAGACTTTGAAGATAAGTTTGACGCTGTTTGTAAACCTTAATGTGAACCTCCAAGTTCTGAAAAGTTCAATTCATATAAATAACTCTAAAATGTTTTTAAGGTGGTCTGAAAGCTGATTTCCCCACAGAGATAAAGATGTTTGCCTTTCTAAGGGTCATGTTGCAAACAATGTTGGTTGATGCAAAGTAATTGGTGCACCTTCAGGGCTACTGTTACATCACCCCGAACCAGTTGTTATTGTCCACATTACAAAATATATTGTTGAAGCACATGATAATTACATCTTAATTAGTCACTTGTGGTATTATATCCACAGAGGAACACAGAGGGGAACTGTTGCATTTTCATTAATGACATCTAAAATAGTTTGCTTTTAGGGGGCCCATTCAAATGTCAAATAATAATTAATCCTCTGGGAGCAAACTGACAAGCTAATAAATGTTTATCAGACACAACTGCCAATCTGATAATGAAGTCCCAGGACGTTCCAGACCCCTTGTGGCTCTACTTCATAATGGGCAGTTTATTATTCTTTCTAGTCCAAAACAGCTTAATCAAGTTCCAAACAACCTACACAACACTTGAATAGAGGCCTTGTTTGATTTGTCAGTATGAAACATTACCTTTAACTCCAAATCAATAACAATATCAAATAATTGTCAATACAGAAAAACAGAACATTTTTAGAAAATTGAAAGTGCCTTGTCTTAAAGGAAAGTGAGGTGAAGTGAAGGAAAATGATTAAAAAAAAAACACATGACAAAGACCCAGAATTATTACTGATGTCTAGAGAATAATAGTAGTCAAACTGCACTGGCCCCTTCACTGCACTAATTCAATTACAGTTTGGTCATTGGTGGCGTGAGTGATTCACAAAGGGTTATTGCAATCGTCCCACAGCATCTCTAATTAAATGCTCATTTACTGTAAATATGACCACTACAACAGCTTTCGCTGAGGGACACACATGCACTGTGATCAGATCTGTATTTTGGTTTTTAGGCTATCCTTGTTTGTCATATAGGTCATTATGTTAAAAACCACTTAAGCTCAGGGCGTTTTTTGGTATTTTCGCCTAAATTTAACATACTCAAATTCAAATGTTTACCCTGCACACATACAATGGAGGAAATGAAAAAAAATGGTTTCATTGTAAAGAAAACCCTTTGAACTACAAAATATGAGTGTAATTCTTTATAAATAACATTATATACTTTTCAAATATTACTATAAACACAAAAAAAACATAGGCGCTTTTGGAGTTTTAAAAGTAAGTATTTTTTTGAAAATCTGTAATTCAGGTTCTATTAGGCACAACTCTCTGCAATTTACTTTGTTTGATGCCACTAGATGCCAAAAAGTGCCAGAAAAAAGAATCTTTCAAATAACAGCTTCTAAACAGGAGTTACTACATTATTTGTGAAATGAGTCAGAATGTCTATCTTTGCATCGAAATGTGTCATTGTGAGTTTCCTTTGCAAAAACAGGCTTTATAAAACACATTAACCCCACAATCCTACATTACTCTGTGCCACAAGCACTTTAATTGATTATTAATTGAATTATGTTTCATTTTTATGTTTTTCTAAGTAGTAATATACAAAATGGCACAAGCGAATTGGAACAAATTTCACATATTGTGTTATTCTACAATCAGTTGAATTATTTCAGGATGCACAAGACTGTCTACATTATGAAATATATCTGGTCTATCACATTCTAACATAGAATCCATATCCTCCAGCTTTATATCATTCCATTTATGTGCATTCTGTATTGGGATACTGCTTCACAGCATCTCTCACCTCATCAGTTGACTCACTCCTGTATCCAGCATCTCTCCATGACAACAAACACAGCATCTCTGGTCCAGAGCAGAGCTAACTTGCTATCCGGCAGCTAGCTGTAACATTCAGAGCGTCAAACAATCACATATCAATTCATCCACACACCACTGTAACAATACATGTATATTTACTGTATATTCACCGTATATCCACTGAAATCCATAATGTACTGTACTTTTCTGTCAATAAACAGTGTATAGATCCTAATCTAAAAGATAATATAGAGTATATAGATATTTGTGGCTGTTTGCGGCTGACTGAAGCAGTGCTACGAGTATAAATGTAAATTCGCTCAGAGGTGACCAAATTGTACATCGCGATTCTATTGAAGATAATTCGATCTGTGATTGTCACACAATGAAATAATCTACATCGTCAAATTCCTGAGAATGAGAGCTTTCTTGTGATATATGACTTGACTTTTTTGTGAAAAATATATAAAATACACATTCTTCGTAAAAATTATTCGCAATGGTTAGGCGGAAATTCGTGTGTGGGACGAATACATTTCTAAGCTTAATTTTACTGCTTTATGAATATAAAAACCAAAAGGAATGGTATTCTTTGTAAAGAAGACACTCCAAGCTTTCAAATGAACCCATATATGGGCTGATACCATATAAGGAAGGCTATGTAAATGAAGCATAAACATTTTTTACGTCATTTTGGACCCGCAGAGTTTAACTGGTTTTAAAGGGATCAATTATGTTAAAGGTTTCATCGATCAAAAAATAAACTTCTGTCATCATTTACTTCTGTCAGCCTTAAGTCATTCTGAACCACTGTGTTTGTTTGTTTGTTTGTAATACACAAATAACACATTTAGCAGATTTTTTTTCCATACTGTTAAGGTGCATGGTGACCAGGAACACATCAATGCATGGACTTAATTCCCTTAAATTAATTGTATCCATTTTATTTGTTTAAAAACTTTGTGAATGAGTGTATATACATTAAGCATGTATAATATGTGTACAAATTAGTGATTGCATGTGCATGTTGAAATATATGGAAATATATGGAATACTATCTTCTGAAGCATTAGATGTTAGTCAGATATAAGTCATATTTAATCTCTACAGCATATTTCTGATAATAAAATTATAATAATCTTTTCAAATGAATGGAAACCTCTGTTTACTCGTAAGTCCATTACTTAGAACAGGGGTTTTCAAACTTTTTTGTCAGCCGAACCCCTTTGACCTAAATGATGTACTTGAAGTACCCCCTGAGATTTTAAGTAAATATTTCAATTATTTAATGTCACATTTGCACGTTTAACAAAAAAAAAAAACATTTATTTTTTTATCAGTTTTAAAGTTTTAGTAGTATTTACATAGCTATTGTTATTATTACACTCAACAAATGATAGAAATTCATATTACTGTAATTTACAATGTAATTATTAATTTTTTTTTATACAGGGTTTCCCAAAAAGATAATTATTTTTATACATTTAAGATTTTACAATTACATCACATTTGTATAAACCTGTAACATTTCTTTGCAAAAACTTAAAAAAAAAATTTTTTTTTATGAATTCGTCAATGGTATTAACTGTACCCAGGGATTGAAATGAACTTTTTCACTCACCAGCCAATTTGGCTACAACATTTTTAAGTTATTATTATTAATTATTATTATTTAAAAAATAATAATAAAACACGGAAATAAACAAACCGCTTGAGTCTGTCTACAGAGGACATGACAAAGTGATCGTTGCAAATTTTGTGTCAGTACTAGGGGTGTGCGATATTGACGAAAAAAAATCTCAATATTTTCTGGGATTTTATCGATAAAGATAAAGTCTTAATATGTAAATTGCATGCAAATTTGAACGCTTTATAAGTTGCGAAATGAAAATGAAAATGTATAAA
>NW_015544181.1:6579-7482 GCF_001515605.1 Sinocyclocheilus anshuiensis
GGATTGGCGGAAGCGTGTTACGTTTGGATCGTTTGAAACATGGCGGCTGGAGATCTGATAAGATCGTTGAATTCACTGGCAGATGAAGTGGAGCGTGAACAGAGAAATATATGAAGCATATTCCATGCTAAAATCAAACGTTAGAACGACCGACCGATCGAACGTCTAACCGAACGTCTAACCGAACGTCTATCCGAACGTCTTGAGCTTTGAGCGTCTTACACTGCGGGTGACCCACGTGACGCCAGCGTCTTGAAATTAGCTGGTGTTTAAACATTTAAGGAGCCAAGCTGCTGTGTAAAGACTATAAATGGACATTACAAGCATTACAATAATGATATTTTATACCTAAAATAAGACTCAATCATTTCCTGCATCCTGCTGTACTTCTCTGAATAAGTCTTTAAATGTGTTGTAGGCTAATAAGTCGTTCTGAGTAATAAATGAGTAATAAATTGAAAAAGCTCCCACCTGTATATGACTAAACAAAATAACATGTAGTTTACTTGAGGTTCTGTTATAAATGTGTCTATTAGAAACATTAATTTAAATTAATTAATTATACAAATAATTGTTTGAAATTAATTAAGACTTAATTAAGAACGAAAGTCCTGAATGACTGTTATTAAAGGTCATTTAATGAATTTTAATGATTTTCAATGCCCCGCAGAAACCCTGCCTTTGTTGGAAAGGTAAATAAATTATTTGAATTATGTTTGATTATGTTATAACACTTTTCAGTAACAATATTTCATATTACAGTAAATGGTTGAGTATTATTTTAGGTATAAAATATCATTGTAATGCTTGTAATGTCCATTTATAGTCTTTACACAGCAGCTTGGCTCCTTAAATGTTTAAACACCAGCTAATTTCAAGACGCTGGCGTCACGTGGGTCACCC
>NW_015544181.1:8120-11460 GCF_001515605.1 Sinocyclocheilus anshuiensis
TTGCCATTTTGCATATTGCATTTTAAATTGAATTTCGCTACCTATATGCTTCCATAGAATACTGATATTTGAAATGATTTACAAAATGAAAAGATACTTTAAATGTGAAATTAAAATCGCCAGTAGGTGGCAGCAAGTCACTGTTAATAAGTGAGTCATTGCGATTGAACCAAATCATTTTAAACGGTTGATTCATTCAGGAACGAAACGCCATCATGTTGCTCAGAGACACAAAACAGTGCTGTGGCTGTGTTTGGAATGTTTTTTGTTGGCGAAATAGAGCAAGAACGTCTCTTGATATTGACTTATTGTTTATTGAACTGTTGCATAAAATCAATATCACATTTGTAACCATGCTGATTTTAAAGAAAAAACGGCACTCTTCATGTGATATTGATTAACTATATGAATTGATATAACTATGTACATTTTCTGCCCCCTTATCTTGAACTATGTGATCATTCTTAATTTAATAGACTGAATCATGTAATGCAAGAACGCACGTCTAACCAGACTTCATCACATCGCGTATGTGTGCACTCTGTAGGTGGGTTTGTTTGGTTTTTGCAAAATACTCGATAATGTTGTGATGTCTCATGAGTTCAGTATTTGCGCTAAACCTGTGCAGATTTGGCTTCCATAAACTTCCCCAAGAAATTAATGAGTGAACATAACTAACGAAAAATAAAAGGCGGGTTGGCGGGTGTTAATTTCAAACCCTGCATGTACCAACTCACGAAGCCCCTGCAATTCCCTCATGAACCACCAGGGGTTTGCGATCCCCACTTTGGGAAACACTGACTTAGAACATTTTTTCCCAACCTTTTTGAGTCAAAGGCACCTTGTCCAACACACTTTTCAGCATTTCTGCGGTAAATCTATACATAAAGTATGATGATGATGATGATAATGATGATGATGATGATGATGACAATTCAGTCATGTCCAGCCCTTGATGATTCTGTGGGCCATTTCTGCTTTCTTTTTCGGCTGTTCTATGCCTAGGCCAGTGTCAAATTTGATGGTGTCAAACGTGTTTTTGGTGGCCTCTTTTTCTTAGTTCTGCTAACTGCACCGAGCATTATTGCATTTTCTAATGAAGCTGTTCACATCACGCAGCCAAAGTAGATGAGCCACAGTTTGGTAATTTTTCCCTCAAGTGACATCTCTGGTTTAATGCGCTCCAAGACCTCTCTGTTGGTAACCCTCACTGTCCATGGTATCCTTAAAAGCCTTTTCCAACACCACAACTCAAAGGCATCAATCTTCCTTAAATCTATTTTTTTTTCACAGTCCAGCTTTCACATCCAAGCATATGTAGATGCTTTTCTGTTACATTACATTTTTTTTTCAGTGATCCACCGCAGACATTTGCTATGTGGTTGAATGTAGGCACTGCTGAATAATGTTTACAAGGATTTTGCTTGTGTGAAAAATTAAAGGTATTGTATGGTAGTTGCTACAGTCCCCTGCATCAGCATCAGTATTGGTATGCATTGTTTTGATTCTTTTAGCCATTTTCTGGCAAATTGGTTTGATGGTCACAGGTGGTATAGGCATTAACAAACTGATGCATCACCCCATATATCTTCTTCATTTAAAATCGTTAGTTGTATTTTCACTGGATCATTCTTAAAGGGGTCCTATTATGCTTTTTCACTTTTTTAATTTCAGTCAGTGTGTAGTGTGTATGTTTGGGCATAAAAAAAGATCTTCAAACTTACAAATTTTCCACTCCAAAGGGAGATTTAGATTCCTATTTCGAAGATCCAGGGGGCGGGGTTGGATCCACATCTAGGAGGTGGAGATGGTAGGTTTAGGGGTGGAGATGGGTGGGTTTAGAGATCAGGGGGTGGAGACAGGTAGGTTTAGGTATACAGTATGTAAGGTGGGAGGAGTTGGATCTGGATCCAACCTCACCCCCTGGATCTTGTGTTCTGCAGTGAGGACCATCTCACGAGGAAGAAGTGCTGCTGTAGCCCCAAGTTATTACACATGCACCTGAATAATTATGTATGTAAATATGTATGTTACTGTTACGGGACGAAAGAGACGTGAGACTAGTGTTGCTTTCATCAACGAAAAGTATGACTAAATATCGTCGTCAACGAACCTTTATCACGTGACGAAAACGAGACGAGACGAGACGAAAATGCTGGTCATGTAAAGATGACTATAATTAAATGTATAATGCAATATCGTTGACGAAGAAAAACGAGACTAAATGTGGTTTACAAAACAAAAACTATGCTAAAATGTCTCTTCATTTTCGTTGACCAAAACGAGACGAAACGAAATGTTATAACGTTATTTCGTCTCGTTTAGTCGCGTTATTATTATTATTATTTTGCAGTATTTCTGTTTCCAGTGTCTCGCTTCAGGGGCTGCATCAGGTCGCACTGCGCAGTCGCAGGCGACGTCACTTCCTCAAGCCCCACTCGCGGCATTATTTAGAACATAAAATTTTTGTTTCTTCTATACTACTAGGTACTTATACTATATTGACCGGGTTAAATAGAATTGCATTTCTAAAAAGAGACTAAAATACAATTGTCATTGACTAAAACTAGACTAAATGTCATCAGTTTTCATTGACTAAAACTAGCCTAATGTCATCAGTTTTCGTTGACTAAAAACTAGAACTAAAACTAAAACTAGACTAAAATGCTCAGACTTTTAGTTGACTAAAACTAAAATTAAAACAGGCCGCCAAAAACAACACTACGTGAGACGTGTAGATCCATTTGCAAGCTTTATTTAGAAGACGTGGTCAGACAATGGCAAACTGGTATGTAGAAGACAAGACAAGAGCAGTCCAGTAAACAAGCAAGGGTCAGTCGACGGTAATCCAACAGGTGAGACTAGAGGGATAATCCAGGTACAAGGCAAAGGTCCAGGCAGGGGCAAACAGTATCTGAACAGAGCAAGACGAGAGGGGTAATCCGAGATACACAGGCAATAATCAGAACACGAGGAAACAGACAAGGCAAGACTCAGATAAGGCTAGGAAAACTAAAGCAGGCACCGTAAGGTAGCTATCAGCCAAGTCAAGTCAAGTCACCTTTATTTATACAACGCTTTTAACAATACAGATTGTGTCAAAGCAACTGTACAGCATTAATTAGGAAAATAGTGTGTCAATAATGCACAGAAGACCTCCACAGCAGAGCAGATGGAGCAGAAGCCCACAAGGGCGGAGCATAAGACCACCAGAACCAGACAGAAGACCACCATGGCAGAGCAGATGGAGCAGAAGCCCACCATAACCAGACAGAAGACCACCACGGTGGAGCAGACGAAGCAGAAGACCACCACGGCAGGCCAGAGGGATCAGGAACCC
>NW_015544181.1:12048-13207 GCF_001515605.1 Sinocyclocheilus anshuiensis
CCACCAGAACCAGACAGAAGACCACCACGGCGGAGCAGATGGAGCACAAGCCCACCAGGGCGGAGCAGACGAAGCAGAAGACCACCACGGCAGACCAGAGTGATCAGGAACCCATGGCAGGAACTGGAGTCTAGGGAAAACTGAAACACAGGAGACAGACAGTGCATTTACGGTCTCAAGGGCCGGAACAGGACATGCAGATAGTTCTTTAACAGTCTCCTTGAGCTTGATAGACAGGCCAGGAACTGAATTGGCAGTGACAGGGTTAACAGTTCAGACATGGTGTGCGTTCTTAGTTTCTGGGCTCATGGCAGGCAGGGTTAAGAGTACAGAGGTGGGTTCTTGGGCTGTGACAGACAGGGCTGAAAGTTCCGTGTTGGTCTCCTTGAGAGTGGCTGGACAGACAGACCGTTCAAGATTGGGTGCATTAACAAAGACTGGCTGGGACAGGAAGACAGTTCACAAACAGACTCATGGGTTGATATGGGATAGACTGACAGTTCAAAAGTGGGTGTGTTAACTGAAACTGGACTGGTAGATATTTCAGTGACTGAAACTGGACAAACAGATGATGTATCAGACATATTATTTGAAATGAGTGGACAGACAGATAATTCAGAAACCAATTCATTAGCAGCCCTTAGACGAACATACAGTTCACAATCAGCCTCCATGACTGATTCAGAACAGGACGAGAGTTCAGAGATGGCCTCCTCAGCCAGTTCAGAGCAGGATAAAAGTTCATAAGTGGCCTCCGTAGCCTTGACAGGACGGGCAGAGAGTTCACAGACGGCCTCCATAGCCATTACAGGACAGGCAGAGAGTTCACAGACGGCCTCCATAGCCATTACAGGACAGGCAGAGAGTTCACAGACGGCCTCCATAGCCATTACAGGACAGGCAGAGAGTTCACAGACGGCCTCCATAGCCATTACAGGACAGGCAGACGGCCTCCATAGCCGTTACAGGACAGGCAGAGAGTTCACAGACGGTCTCCATAGCCGTTATAGGACTGGCAAAGGGATCACAGACGTCCTCCATAGCTGTGACGGGACA
Organism: Sinocyclocheilus anshuiensis; assembly: GCF_001515605.1. Taxonomy (NCBI): domain Eukaryota; kingdom Metazoa; phylum Chordata; class Actinopteri; order Cypriniformes; family Cyprinidae; genus Sinocyclocheilus; species Sinocyclocheilus anshuiensis. The sequence continues at coordinate 13,105 of NW_015544181.1, forward strand.
GGCAGAAAGTTCATAGATGGCCTCCTTGGCCGGAACAGGACAGGACGAGAGTTCATAAGTTGATACCACTGACACCTCTGGAGGTTCGGCAGTGGATGCCCCC
>NW_015544181.1:13362-31871 GCF_001515605.1 Sinocyclocheilus anshuiensis
GGTTCCCTCGACCGTGACAAGACAGGCTGAAGGTGCGTTGCTGGTCGCCACCAGCGTGCAAGGAGCTGAAGCGAGCGCCTCCGCCTCAGAATGTTCTGCAGCATGTGCTGCCACCTCTGGTGAAGCTGCGGCAGGCGCCATCGCCTCGGGGACCACAGCAACGGACACCACTACTTTGGGAGGTTCTGCAGCGTCAGCCGCCACCTCTGGAAACATCATAGTGGCCGCCGCTGTCTCTAGAGTTTGAGTGGTGGTGTATGCAGCCCAAATACACCATAAATCGATCCCCATAATGGGAAACGCTACAGACAGGGGACTTAGTTCAGGAACAGGTGGGCTAGAGTGAGTGGGTTTGGGGATACCAGCTGCGACTGCTGACACCAGCGGTGGATCCTCCACGCTAGATACCAGTCGGGAGTACAGACGAACTGACCTTCTGGGTGCAGCAGACAGGGAGTAACCAGACTCTGGATGACCAGCTGTGATGCCATCGCCTCGGGCAGCAGCGAACAACACTACTTCGGGAGGTTCTGCAGCATCAGCCGCCACCTCTGGAAACATCATAGTGGCCGCCGCTGTCTCTAGAGTTTGAGTGGTGGTGTATGCAGCCCAAATACACCATAAAGCGATCCCCATAGTGTGAAGCTCTACAGACAGGGGACTTAGTTCAGGAACAGGTGGCCTAGAGTGAGTGGGTTTGGGGATACCAGCTGCGACTTCTGACACCAGCGGTGGATCCTCCACGCTACATACCAGTCGGGAGTACAGACCAACTGACCTCGGACTTTTGGGTGCAGCAGACATGAAGTAACCAGACTCTGGGTGACCAGCTGTGATGTGATGTGATTCAGGATGATCAGCTGTGATGTGACGTGACTCTGGATGATCAGCTGCGATGTGATGTTACTCTGGATGATCAGCTGTGATGTGACGTGACTCTGGAAGATCAGCTGAGACGTGACGTGACTCTGGATGATCAGTTGCGGTGTGACGAAGCTCTGGCAGATCAGTTGAGACATGACGAGACTCTGGAAGATAAGTTGAGACGTGATGAGACTCTGGAAGATCAGCTGTGGCGTGATGAGGCTCTGGAAGATCAGGTGAGACGTGACTGGACTTATGAGGAGCAGCTGTGACTTGACTTGACTCCTGACGCTCAACCGTGACTTGACTTGACTTACGAAGATCAACTATAACTTGACTTGACTCATTACGATCAACCGTGACTTGACTTGGATCACGAAGATCAGTTGTGACTTGACTTGGCTCACGAAGGTCAGCTGTGACTTGACTTGGCTCACGAAGATCAACTATAACTTCAGCTGTGACGTGACGTGACTCTGGAAGATCAGCTGTGACGTGACTCTGGACGAACAGCTGTGACTTGACGTGACTGGACGATCAGCTGTGACGTGACGTGACTCTGGACGATCAGCTGTGACGTGACGTGACTGGACGATCAGCTGTGACTTGACGAGACTCTGGAAGATCAGCTGTGACGTGACGTGACTCATGACGATCAGCTATGACTTGACTTGACTCATGACGATCAGCTGTGACGTGACGTGACTCTGGATGATCAGTTGCGATGTGACGTGACTCTGGATGACCAACTGTGATGTGATTAGACTCAGAATGATCAGCAATGACTTGACTTGACTTGACTTGACTCATGACGATCAGTGATGACTTGATTTGACTCAGAATGATCAGCGATGACTTGACTTGACTCATGAAGGGCAGCAGTGACATGACGGAGCGTTCTAGTCGCCGTCATTTTGTGAACAGTCTCCTCTGTCGCCGCCATTATGTGAGCGTGTTCCGGTTTAGCCGCCATTTCACGAACGGGTTGAATCACCGGAGTAGCGATCAGTACACTTGAATGTCCCTGAACTTGTGGCTGACAAAATCTCACAGTCTCCATTACCGGTCTAAGCTTTGACTGAAGAGGCTGATTCACGCCATCACATAATAATGTCCGGTAAATCCGAGTAGTGAGCAATGGCTACAAACTCTCGAATATAAGTCTCCAAAGATTGCGTGTCTTGTTTAAGGGCTAATAAAATCCTTGCGGTGTCCATACCTGGCCCATGTCCACTTGAACAGCTGCTGGATTCTTGTGTGGCCGAGTATTCTGTTACGGGACGAAAGAGATGTGAGACGTGCTGATCCATTTGCAAGCTTTATTTAGAAGACGTGGTCAGAAACAGGCATGGGTCAGACAATGGCAAACTGGTATGTAGAAGACAAGGCAAGAGCAGTCCAGTAAACAAGTGAGGGTCAGTCGACGGCGAACGTAATCCAACAGGGCGAGACTAGAGGGTTAATCCAGGTACAAGGCAAAGGTCCAGGCAGGGGCAAACAGTATCTGAACAGGGCAAGACGAGAGGGGTAATTTATATATATTTTTTCACCCAGCCTGTTCAAAAATCGCGTTCATGCAAACAATCACAGTGCAAACTTTCTTTACAACCTACACCTGCACCACGCGGTCCAACACTACGGGCAAGTGACGTCACTGAAACACTTCATTCACAAATATTAACCCGCAAAATGCACGACTTAATACGTAATGCAAAAACGAACCAAAAACAGCTGTGTGTAACAGTCTGTGTGGTGTGAGAGTCAATATAATGGGAGGGTGACTTCTGATGGCAAGCGGACGGAAGTTCATGGACAGGATTCGTGACAGTTACAATTATGAAAACATTTTTATAATAAATTGCTGACAGTAATTTATTATAAAGGACAATGGACAAACTGGACAATGATGTAATCTGCAGAATTTACACTTCAATTATGAGACTACAGTGTTTCCCATACATTGAGTGTAGGTGTTTTTATATCACTGTATTTCTGAAGGAAAGCAACTGTCTTCAGAAAATTGGATGTCATTTTCATTTAATCTTGCATGTAATGTCTGATAAAGCAGTGTTTTTTTTTGAGCGGAGCGCTGCTTTGTGTACAGCTGTTACTGGGGAAACCTTGATCTCTACCACTCCAACAGCGTCTCCTGCTGGCAGACAATGAGTTTGCATATATATGCCGCCTGGGAAACACTGGACTATGGTATAAATAAATTCAACTGTATAACAGTTTCACTACAATTCATGTTATAATGTTAGAATTAAATAACAATAAAAATAATACATATGCACTTATCTGTACATAGGATGTCAACAACCGCTTAAAATAACTGCATTTACTATCTAAAACATGATTTAGCCAAAAAAAAACAACAAAAAAAAACAATAATATTACCACTCTAATATGTCTTGCAATATCCGTGCATGCAAAGGTTCTGCGTGATCCTCTTGTTCAATATTCTCTGGGTCTGAATACGGCTCAAATTGATATGGCAATATTGACGCCATCCTTAACTAAACTGGAGCAGACGGAACTTGCTGCTTTGGCAAGGGGCGGGGCAGTACTGAAACACCGTCTAAGCTGTTCGCCAATCACAACGCACTGGGACAGCTAACCAATCACATCACATTTCGTTTTTCGGAAGGCAGGCCTTCATCAAACCCGGAACTAATCGAGCCGTTTGTGCCAGGATGGGGAGAAAGGTATTGTAATAATGTAAATTATGTAAAAAATAATGCGTTTTTCGAACCACCAAGCATGAGAGCATGTTCTAGCTCACCCCCAAAACAAATTCAAGACATTGTAAAAGAGCATAATAGGACCCCTTTAAGATGTTCCACATTGCTAGTGCTTGGATAAAGTTCTCTAGTGTCTTGCCACCTTCCTCTGTACCGATATATTTATTATTTAAAAATAAATATCCCTTTAACGGCCTGCTCGACCAAATGGTTGAGCACATTTTGAGTCACTATATTTTATTGAGAGGAGTACCTAACTTAACTCAACTGATTGAGCCATCTCCACCATCTGGTTGAGGTATGTTATGCCAAAAAATTCCACTAGATATCAGAGTGTCAATCAACAGCACTTGTCACAACATGGATGTCAGAAACAAAGAAATCACTCCTGCTATGTGAACTGTTCTTGGTGAAATTTTGCAAGGTAAGCATATTTTTTTGACATATTACACTGTAAGAGCCCTAACTTTACAAAATTATGTTACTTGGTGCCATGAAAAAACTTTAGTATGTTTTTAATAATTTTTCAAAAACGTGCTCTGTGGTAACTAGCGACATAAGGAGATAAGAAATGCAAACAAAAACATTTTCAAATGCCTTTTTCTTGGTGGGGCAGCTAAAGGGATATTTCAGTTTAATTGATTTTCATTTTATTTGGTTTAGCATTTCATTTAGATTACAGTTAGATTATTTCAATATATTAATAATGTATTTAAATAATTTTATATAATCCTGTGCCCCCCTGGTTGAGAACCACTGACTTAGAACCTAAACAGATCTTTCTCTCAATAATCATAGTTTAACAGAGACAAAATTACCAGTGGTGGAGGTAACGAATTACAACTACTCACGTTACTGTAATTAAGTCGTTTTTTTGGGTACTTGTACTTTTTTGAGTATATTTTTAAAGCTGTACTTTTACTTGTACTTAAGACTATTCTTAAGAGCATTTCTGAGAAGTTTTATACATACGGGCCCAGGGCTTTTATTGGTCTGTTCACGATCGGATATCTTTATTGGCTACTGAAGTGACATCAAAGGTTTGAATATCAATTCAAATTGTGGGCGTACTCAGTAATGAACTATGATTCAAAAGTAACGAAGTAGATTATTTTGCTTAATTTGTACTTAAGCTTTGACTTAAGTGTCAAAAAATTCTTAGTAAAAAGTAGGACTTTTCTAAGAGGAGACTTTTATTCCACTAGATATCAGAGTGTCAATCAACAGCACTTGTCACAACATGGATGTCAGAAACAAAGAAATCACTCCTGCTATGTGAACTGTTCTTGGTGACCGTGTAAAGTCACAGCAGCACAACACCAATCATTTAATGTAACTACAATAAAATCATTTAATTAAGACACTGAAATATTTTAATATTTAAAAAAAAAATTTAATGCTTTGCATTGTGCAAAATTATCACAAATTATTACTGATGCTTCGTTTTCTATTGGTATGTCTCCTCGTTTACAGTTGGAGCAATGATGTGAACATGAGTTCAATCAGTGGCTCCAACAACTCCATGAAAGCCCACAATCCTCATAAAAGTGGCTTGTTTTTGCAATATGGTTTGGCGGTCAGTTGGAAAGTTAATTAATTGCCATATAGTAGTGGCCAAAAGTGAGGTCCGGCCTAGGAAATTTCACCCTTGATTAAAAAAAATAAATATCATTTCTGCAGTCAGAATGGACTATTTGCTGAGAAATATAAACTCCTGATCATTCATAACTATGAATTTGACACAGCTATTGTTATTTTTTCATGAATATACTGAGATCATTTCTTAAGTATGTATTTTTTTTTGCCACTTTTGGATATTTTTTGAAGTAAATATAATGAATTCATAGAATTAATGTGTGGAAATCATAATTATCAGAGGCAATTACTTCTTAAATGACAAATGCCGGTGTACTAACATTCAAAAGTGAGGTCCGGCCTAGGAAATTTCACCCTTGATTAAAAAAAATAAATAAATGAATGTTCAAGATTGTGTAAACATATTGCATAGTTGCTTAGAGTCAGTTGTTTTATTTGTGACAATAATGCAATTGATTGTTATTTATTTGTTTGTTGTTGTTTTTTTTACAATTACTAGATGGATGTCAACAGTTTCTATGGTACAAGATGGTAAAATGTTAATTTATCTAAAAAAAGAAAGAAAAAAAAAATCCTGTTGCACTACCAGACTTGACGGCGTGTTTCTTGAATCATAAAAGCCTAAAATGCCATTATATTACTATCTTTTGCTATTTTTTTTTTTAGTTGTCACTACACTTCCTCATCCCTTTAGAGACTTTTTTTCAAAATCCTAGCAACAAAATCAGTTTCTTGGACAAACCTTATGTATATTCCGAGACTCTCCCATGACGTCATAAAGGTGAGTTCACTGATCTATATAAATATAAATATAGATCAGTGAACTCACCTTTATGAGGTCATCTAGCAACATTAAGTGACCAGTTTTAGCTACTTTCGATTATAAGCAGTTGGCAACACCAAGTGCTTTTTTTTCCCCTTTGTATTTTAGTGGTTTAAGTGAAATGTGGGGTCATTAAAAAAAAAATCCACACATCACTTTTGGCCACTGTTGTGTTTGGTGGGGTTAGTGCCACAATATGTAAGACCCTGCTTACTGTGTCATCACCGGTGCATTGCTGCATTTTTCCAATTTTACAGCCAAAAAAATGTAATTACTACATTTCTGCAGTTAGAGCATTGACTTGTTGAGTGGAAGAGGTTAAATACTTCAGTTCAGAATGAGATTAACTTAGAACAAAGAACATAACTATGCAAGGGAGTGGCTACATCAGTCTGACATTTGTCACAAAATGGGGAGACATCTAGAAAAAGTCTATGCAATTTTGTTTTAGTATAATGGAGTCGATGGATAATCTTAAATTGAATAAGGCAATGCCTAGAGCTGACAGAGCATATATGAATATTCTCTAGTGCGTCACCCCAGAATTCTGAACATATCTCCTCCCCCAATTCTTGCTCCCACTGCAATTTTAATCTCTCAGTAGAAGGTAAGTTCTTTGACAACAATGAGTTACAGTAAAGATATCAGATGACTGACCCCACCTCTATGCCCCAAGAGATCATCCAAACTAGCAGAAGTAGCCTCATTTAGACAGGGTATGTGCTTTCTAAAGTAATTCCTAATCTGCAAATATCTAAAAAGTTACTTGCATGCAAACCATATAAAGGAGGCAAAAGTGCCATTTATGAATAGGTTTCCAATAGTCTGAAGACCCAAGTCCCTCCATTTTGTAAAAGCAGCATCCATAGTAGAAGGGATAAATGAAGGGTTCCCGCTGATTGGTACAAGGAAAGACAATGGCTTAATTGCAAATTTTGATTTGATCTTCTTCCAAATACGAATTGCACTATGAATTATACAGTTATTTCTATATACTGACTTGTCTATCTTTATAGGAGACAGTATGATTGCACCAATATCATATGGTCTACATGCCTTTCTTTCCATTTGGATCAAAGTTGAGTGTGCTACAGTATGATCTAGCCACATTATGATAGTCTGAAGAGCACAAGCATAGTAGTAAAGGGCAAAATTTGGAAGTGCCATTCCACAAACAGCTTTAGATTTACAAAGGTGTGTTTTACTTATTCTTTGGCGCGAAATGCTTTGTAATCCCACAAAAAGGGTATAATAATGGAATCTAGTTCTTTGAAAAAAATCTTCGGTAAAAATATTGAGAAAGAGCATTTGAATAATATAACCCTTCCTGTTAAAGAAATGGGCAGGGATCTCCAGAACTGAATATTATTTTGCAGTTTAGTCACTAGAGGGGGGAAATTAACTTTAAATAATGACTGAATTTTTGTGACCTCAATTCCTAAATATGTACGTTTATATTGCGATATTTTAAATGGGAAAGTTTGGAAAATGGAAATATATCTGACCTTTATAGGCATTGATTCACTCTTAAACCAGTTGACCCTGTAACCTGAAAATGTACCGTAATGATAGCCAGTTTCTAAGATTATTGATATAGTAGACTGATTTTTAGCAGGGCTTGACAATAAGTACTGCCCGATGACCAACGTGAAAGACGTTTGGTACAGTAGATGGATTTGTCACTTGCCTGATCGGGCCACTGCAGTGTCGTCACAACATTTTATCATTTGCATGTTTTAAGACTTGTTAATTAAAAAATTCAAGCTATTAAAAAGTATTTGGGCGCGAAAGACAACTCCTTTCAGTACTTGCGCGCTGTGTTCTGTTGTGACTGTCTCTGACACACGCGAGCCGCCTGAACGGGCAAATACATACAAAAGTATGTCAAAATACCTGTCCTGTCAAGTATCTTTATGACTTTAACAATGATTAATCTATATTGAATTTATACACTGGAGTACAGATGCACCGATCTACTTTTTTTTTTTTTTGTAAGACTAACGTTATCTTCTGTTCCGTGCCTGCACACAAACTGCACTGCAATAATTTTCCCAATGGCCATTTGTGTGGAAATATTACGTTATTATTATACTTAGTCTGTAAACGGGCGTTAACAGAGGCCAGGGATGCTGAAGACGGACACAAAGAGGAGAAAATACTGTATCAGACAGACGAGATCACTGTTCACGATGCGCAAAATATAGGACGAAAATCCAAATATTGTATTTTATATGAATGTGTTTCTGAGGGGAACGGAACTGACTGTTTTCAGAAATGGCATTTTCTTTTCATTTTGTCTCCATATAATGCATTTAAATTAGTGTTAATACGCGCAGAATAAAACATAATTTAGTGTTAATACACGCAGCGCTTCTGTGTTTACAGCGGTAACCAAGGAAACGCTGTATTACTGTACCATAAGCGCCGCCTGCTGTCAGAGAGTGAATCTGCGTCTCATTCAGCCCACCTGCTGTTTCTGTTTCATACAGATGTTATATGTAGCATAATTTCACAAAGCTAAAGTCAGGTTATTCTGTTTTTGCTTCAGATATTGAAATCATACTGTCTAATATAAATCAAACATTGCACTTTTATTTTCAATTCATGATTAAAATGCAGTGGTTGCCTCTAATTTCAAATGGCTATGAAAAATCAAGGTGCAACACAGAGTGAAGAATATGCAAATGTTATTTTCTATGTGATTTTTCATTTTCTGTACCTGAACATCTACACAAACATAATAATCTAAAGCATCTTTTCATTTTTATGTTTGTGCTGTAGGCCTATATTTAATTGTGCTATTACTTGTAATTTGTTCATTTGTTCTTATTTACTGGCTGTCACTTGTCTTTAATAATGTTTAAACTTTATATTTATGTTTATTTTTGGCTAGTGATTTTTGCTGTGGTATCAATTTAAATAGAGAGTTGTAAAATTGAATTGGTATCTAAAATATTGGTGTCATATTAAATCAGGGTATATTCCGCCCAATCGTTTTTTTATTTGATCAAATTTTATAAAATAATTTATAAAATTTCGTTTTTCATTTGTTGAAACAAAACAAAAAATTAAGAATTCGGCTTCATTTTTCGTTTTTACGTTCTGGGATAGAAAACGAATAAGCAGCTTGAATATTCGATCTCTACATGTGGGCGGGAATGAAACACCCCTCTCCGCTGATTGGTCAAACAAACATTACAACATAATAATAGTCCTTAAAAAACATAATAAGTGTCATCCGTTTCTATGGATTCTTAATGTGTTTATTTCTACTACATTTTATCCCTTTCTCTTCATCAAACAGCCAGATTAACGAATGGCTTGACCCGAACCGTACCAAGGCAGAGACTAGACAGAGCTTTCTTTTGTGTGGGCATAAATTCTGCAACCTACCCATGAAATATTAGTTTATCTCATAAATATGAATTTACTTCGCACCTGCACTCACAACTACCTACTAGCCTGCATCTTTGTCACACTGCCTGATTTATTATAGCTAACCACCTATTAAAATCTGTGTGGCAAAGCTGCGCGATGCACTGCAGCGTGGGGAGAATGTATTGTAGACAAGCGCAGATCACTATTAAAGGGGTCCTATTATGCTTTTTCTAATTAAGTTAGTCTGTAATGTTGCTGTTTGAGCATAAAAAAGATCTGCAAAGTTACAAAGCTCAAATTCCAATTCAAAAGGAGATATTTTATTTAACAGAAATCACTTTTCAAAAACTACAACGAACGACTCGTTTGGACTACAACGCAAAATCAAGACTTTGTAAAAGAGCATAATAGGACCTCTTTAATTTATGTGAACATAGGTAGATTTAGACAATAAACTGTTATTACAGTTTATTTAATTAATATTGAGTATTGGCCAGCTAACTGATGGCATGAACATTTTTTATTTTTTTATTATAAGTCACAGAACCGTTGTGTGACTGACTCGCAGTAGGCACATAGAGTGAGACAGAGTCTTTGAAAAACTCATTACTATTCAATGACCAAGTATTATAGACAGCAACTTGATTTTATTCCTAAATGAATGAATGAAGCATTTTGAACAAATTGATTGAATAAAAGGCTCCTTTATTAACACAATGACTTACCGCCACCTAGTGGCGATATTACTTTCATAATTCAAGTATAATTTCATTTTATTAATATTTCTGTATTAAAAATGTTGTATAAAACATTAATCTCATTTTATTATACATTTGTAATTGCTATGTAAATGCACGTACAGCCGTCTGATCGGCATTAAACTGTAAACACATCTGAAAGCATCTACGCACGTTCTATATCTCTGAATACTGATTTAATTGGTAACAGCCTCATATTATTCTAATGTATTTGATGTAAGAATTTAACATTAAAGATGACATACAAAAGGTAAATAAATAAATAAATAAAACTGAAAATCAGTTGCCCCTTATGGGAAACTTAATTTCTGACACTGCAGATACATCAAAAGATATTTATAAAAATAAATAAATAAATAAATAGATAAACTGAAAATTAGTTGCTCCTTATGGGAAAGTTAATTTCTGACACTGGCTTATTGTTCGAAGTGTTATTTCAGGGTTTGGATATGTTATAACTCAAACGAGTTCACCTTCAAATCATGACGTCAAATTCACATTTCACTAAAGTCAATCACTGAAACAAGCACTCTGAACAACAAATAGTTCCATGCCAGTGGGATAACAACATATGATTTCCTAAATTTGTATAAAGTTATCTATGAATAAAACTCAAAATAGAAAAATAATAGATGTGCTGTGAAGGTAAATTACACAAAGTAAATTCTTTCATATCTGTCATATTATTTATGTTCCTCCATTGTCCAAACAAACAGTGTATTGTCTAAAACAAAATTTATGACTTTATGTTCACATAAATTGATAGTGGTCTGCGCTTCACTACAATACATTCTCCCCGCACTGCAGTGCGTCGCGCAGCTTTGCCACACAGATGGCAAATACATAATAAAACAGGCGGTGTGCCAAAGGACCAAAAGGCTCTGCCTCGGTACGGTTTGTGTCAAGCCATTCATTAATCTGGCTGTTTGATGAACAGAAAAAGATCAAATGTAGTATAGAAATAAACATGTTAAGAATCCAAAGAAGCAGAGGACTATTATTATGTTTTTTTTTTAGGACTATTATGTTGTAATGTTTGTTTCACCAATCAGCGGAGAGGGGCATTTAATTCCCGCCCACATGTTGAGATCGAATATTCAAGTTGTTTATTTGTTTTCTATCCCTGAATGTAAAAACGAAAAATGAAGCCGGATTCTTGATTTTTCGTTTTGTTTGAACAATTGAAAAACGAAATATGTGCCGTTTTTCATTTTTCTGATTTCAATATCAAATAAAAAAAACGAATTATACATAGGTACACGGACCATACCCTAATCATGTATCATTCGATCATTCGTTTTTTGATTTAATATTGAAAGCAGAACAATTAGAAAACATTCTCCTTTTTCGTTTTTTGGAAAAAAACGAAAAACGAGAATTCAGCTTAAATTTTCGTTTTTCGTTAATGGGTGGAAAAATGAATAAACAGCTTGAATATTCGATTTCTACATGTGGGCGGGAATTAAACGTCCCTTTCTGCTGATTGGTCAGCCGAAGATCAAACCGTGCCGTCATCAGTTCTTCTGCAGTATCACGCAGCAGAATAATAGTCCTCCACTGCTGCAGTTGTACGGATTAATAACCCATTTTATTGCAACTACATTTCATATTTTTCTCATCAAACAGACTAATGAATAGCTCGACACAACTCGTACAGGGGCAGAGTCTAGACAGTTCTTTCTTCTCTGTAGACCAGCGGTTCTTAAAGTGATAGGGGGTCCACAAAATTATTTGCTATAGCCTAAAGTATTTCCAGACTGTAAAGTCGCTTTTTTTATCATGATACATAGGCCTACTGTGATTTATTCCAAAGTGATTTATATGATGCATTTAATGTCAAATAATCTAAATGAAGCCTTTTAAAAGACAAGTATTTCCTGTGGTTCATGTTTGTGGCATGCGCTGGAAAGATGCTCAAGGAGACCAAGATGCACTAAAGCAGCGCATTCTCTTGTTCTCTTTATTTTTCAAAGGCATGCCATTTTGTAATTGTTTTGAACGTAACGTTACACAAATAAAAATACATTTTACCATACGACTATAAATGACAGAGTATTAAGTTATTTCCCCTCGATCGGGAAAAAAATCCAAGTGAACATCAATCAGTACTCAATATTAAATTTAAACTGCTTTAAATATGACTGCTGCTTATTTCCTGTGCACTGCAATACTGGTCTGCACTTGACTGTAGTCTGTCTGCTTATTGCGTTTTTTAATAAAACACAAGACTACATTATATAACTCAAACAGTAGGCTATTTAATATCTGGTGTTCTCCGGTTGTCAGTCAGAATGACAGTTCTACCAGAAAGACTCAGGATGTGAACATAGAACTCCAAAGTATTTATTTACAAAACCAATACAAAGAACAGAATTATTTTGGCGTAGGCCCCATCCGTAGCTTGAATCAGACATTGTAGATTCCAGCTATTCCTGCCGAAGACGAAGGCAGTACAGATACTTGAAAAATGTACTTAAGTATAGTAACGAAGTAAAACTACTTCGTTACTGTCCACCACTGGTGAGAAGTAACCACCACCAGTAGTTTGCTAAGAGTATCATACTGTACCTGGAGTATTTACATGCAATAGTTTCGATGGCGGATTACAGGAATTCTAAACCACCACATTATGTTAGAGAGGCCATTGGTTTAGGTTAATGATAGAGGTGGTATTGGGGTTCTAACGCCGACTTAAGAAAGAGCATATACACAGATACATGAACATTCGTTAGTCTAGACTCCTGCGCACGCTTGATAGAACTCCATCTAACTGCCGGAACCCGCAGAGGAAATCTATCCCCCAAAATTAGGAAATGAGCCAGATCCGCATGATCATAAGTAGAGAGATACTCAATGTTAAGCGCAGTCCCCGATAGGCCGTGATATGTGAAGGCCACGATAGGCCGAACTTCATAAGCGGTAATGGACAAACTAACCTGATGACCACCATAGCAGAGTTATGCAAAGTGCCACAATAGTCCGTGTAATGTGAAGGCCACAACAGCCGAGTAAGTCCGAAGCCAATAGGTATGAGGAAACCGAATGAACCACCACCAGTAGATGCAAAATTAACCAGATGCCTGCGGAGCATTGAGCCAAATCTTACCTAGAACTCAAATGGGAGAATGACCGTGTATACATCAGCTTGATAGATACAGGCTTCATGATAGCGCCGATCCAAAAGAGTGACCTGTGTAGAGATGAAGAGAGAGCCACGGTTCTCTGCATCTGCAGCCATGGAATCTAAATGATTGCATTGTAATGGAATGCCAAGGTTAGTAAAATGATCAAATGTAGTTAAGTTTTAAGCAGAAAGCATAAAAATGCTTAAGCATAAATATCGGAACTGTAAAACAGAACTATTCTCTGGCTTAACTCCCATGAAAGCTTGATAGACTCTGCAGACAAGACTCCATTTAACTATAGGAGCCCGACGAGTGCACCTTCAAAGAAATCAGATCGCATGAAATACAAGTTAAAGAAATATTAGGAATGTATGGAACTAGGACGAGATAGAAAATTAAATCTTAAATAAATAAGAACGCTTTTTGGGGAAGTCGTGGCCTAATGCTAGAGAGTCGGACTCGACAAACCCAAAGGCCGCAGGCTCGAGTCCCGCACCGGCAGGGATTGTAGGTCGGGGGAGCGAACGCACAGCGCAGTCGGACTCGCAACCCAAAGGCCACGGGCTCGAGTCCCGCACCGGCAGGGACCGCAGGTGGGGGGAGCGAACGCACAGCGCTCCCTCCCAGCCCCAACACCACGACCGAGGTGCCCCTGAGCAAGGCACTGAACCCCCAACTGCCCCCCTTTGCGCCGCAGCAAAATGGCTGCCCACTGCTCCGGGCGCGTGCCCACCGCTGCGCGTGTGCACCTCGGATGGGACAAACGCAGAGCACCAACTCCGAGCATGGGTCACCACACTTGGCCACACGCCACATCACTTTCACTTTTAACAGCGATGCCTTACTAGCCGATTAAACTTCAATAGCTATTGAACCCTGTAAAAGCATAAGGAAAGCCTTTACACAAGATTTTTGCACGACTTTAAAGCAGACATCATGAATGAGCATACACTGACCAGGACGTTAAAGTCACGGGGCACGACTAATACTTTTTTTTATTTTTATATAACTGTAGTAATTATAACCTCTAAGTTCAAACATTGACAAGTTGAGGAGGAAATCCAGAGAGGAAGTCATGTCTATAAACAGGAAGTACGTAAAACACAGACTATAGAAAGGCCTTGACGAGTACGAGTTCCGAGATAGAATACTTAAATGCTCACCACATAGAAAAAGAGCGCCAGCTAGTTATTTATCGGAGCAGACTAATGCCACATAGCTAAGCTAGAGCTAATTACCTTAAATATAATATGTCCTGAGAATAGTAAAAGAATGACAGATTAGACGAAACTGATGAAATTCTAAGTTAGTCAATATATTGTGCATTGGAAAACTTTCATGTTTGAGCATAGCAAGAAAACATGTCCGTTTACATTCTTGCTGTTATTCAGAGGACGCTTATGTCTTTACTGTGGAAAAGTACTTACCGCCACGTCAGGGTCTGAGCAGGCGTACGCACTTTTCCTTGTGGCAAAGTCGTAGTGCTGCAGCTATTTGAACATCTAAGCTCCAATAATATTAAAAGCGGTGTACGTGCAAGTACCGAATTCATCATAAACAACAAAGATACAGTGTAAGAGATTAATTGTGCAGTGTAGTCAGATTTTTTATTAACGGGAGTTTTTGCGAGATTAAACTGACCTTTTTAGTAACCTAATGTTGAGAGTTCTTTACTCGTTTTCTGTACACAGTTTATTCCATGTTGTTGATTTTTATTATTTTATTTTACAAGAGAACTTGCAAAGTTTTGATTTACTACTAACGCGTAAAATAGAAAAAAAAAATGCATCGACGCATCTCCGACTGTTTTGTCTGTGTAGCCTATAAGAAGGTCGTGCAATAACGGTTTTAATATATTCTATTCAATAACATTGTTAACTGTTTTTTATTTATAACATCTGCTGCTTTGCTTCTGTGAAAATTAATAGAGATGTCAGCCGTATATCTTTGTGTCAGTACATTAATGGCACATTTGAGCAGCATTAGTAAACTGTGTAAATATAAAGAAATGCCAAATCACATGCAGGTTTTTTTCAGACCGGAGACCATAATCGTGTAATAATTTATTTTATTATGATATGAAACGTACAATTTTTCTTTCAATAATGTTTTTTAAAGTTTTGCAAGTATTTCGTGATACTAAACTTTTTATTACCTGTCATAGCAAGTGATTTTAAAAGTAGGATGGCTTACTTTGTATAAGATGACTGAAAATTTTATTTGAATTCTTAGTATATTCTTACTTTGGGAAACCTAATTGTTTTATAATTACTACTACTACTACTACTACTATTTCTGTTTTAATAATAGTAATAATTTTGATAATAGTCAATAGAAAAAATATAACCAAACACACATTGTTTGTCCACAGAATAATTAGGCTACACATTATGAAATGAAAAGCGTCCCCGCACGAACCTCTACCTCTGCCAGCAGGACCTCAATTTCAGACTCAGTAAAGCTTTTTTTTCCTTTTTTTTTGTGCTCGTTTTCTCAAGCATAGAAATTTGGATATTGGCATGCGCTCTTTTATATGGTAATATGATAATTAATTAGGGGGCGTTTACAAGGCGGAGATCTGACACCAGTCAGCTGCGCACAATTTCAAGATAATTTGCAAATTATTAATGTCACATCTGGAAGAGAGGCCTATGCACGTGTTTTTGTGCGCACGTTCGTTTTCTCTGAATCGCACTTACGCACTTTTGAGAAATGATCTTAGAACAAATTTAGTATGGTTTATACGCAACATTTTATAAATGAGGCCCCAGGACGCCAGCGCAAGTGGCCTCAGCTCCTGCATAAACACAAACAAATTAGATACAAGAACAATAAGACAACAAATACATATAATTCAAGACTAGTTAACACCAAATGTTCCTAATAATAAACAAACACAAAAAAAGAGTGGAGACAAAAAAAAATCACATAATCAAGCACAAATAACTCAAACTCATACAAAATTAACAAAAACAAAATGACACACCAAACAAGTTGTACAAAATTAATCAAATAAACAATCAGTTAAAGATGAAAATAAACCAGCATTTAATTTAAATGAAAGAAGTTGAAATAATAATAAAAAAAATATATAGTGAGTAGTGAACAAACGCGCATACACACACGTGAACACACACCCGAAGCAGTGGGCAGCCAATGCTGCGGCAGTTGGGGGTTTGGTGCCTTGCTCAAGGGTCTCACCTCAGTCGTGGTATTGAGGGTGGAGAGAGCACTGGTAATTCACTCCCCCCACCAACAATCCCTGCCGGACCTGAGACTCGAACCCATGACATTTAGGTTACAAGTCTGACTCTCTAACCATTAGGCCACGACATAAACACAGTGGTTATAGAAGCAACAGGATGAAACAGTCACTCAAGATTATCAGAAGCAGCCAAGCACATTAAAGATGAAAGCAGCAGGGCGAAACAACAGCGCTTCCCAGACCACTGCGGACACCGCCGGTCACATTAGATATGTAATACCCGGTATGCTCCGCTGGATCAAGGAAGACAATTGCATGTTATTGCACATGAAAATGTATTACCTCATAACAGGACAAAAAAGGAGCTACCCATACCCACCATGAGACAGATCATTTCCTCACGTAACGAACACACTGGCACGCCAACATCCCCGAACGCCAAACGCCACAGACTCTGCAATCATACGCCTCGTAAGTACACATGTGCTGCCAAACACACTACAATCAACGCTAAACACTCACCAGAACGAGCAACCAGCCAACCCAACTTAACCAATCTTATTGGCTTGAATGGTTAGCACGCTACCTCCTAATCTGTACTAATATAAACACAGATAACAGTTACAACTTCCACACAAAAAAAAAAAAACAAGCAAATATTTCTTACACATACCTCTTCCTGCAAACACATAAACCAAAGGGACGGGTGTTACAACCACTCACGTCCTGCAACACGCACAAATCCTTTAAATACCCTCTTCCGCTTCCTCATAGGTTCGCCTAACACTAGTACCAATGAGTGACTACTACGCCATACCTCACGCTACAAGTGCAAAATAATAAATCTGCATGTGTGCTATTTCAAAATGAAAATCATCACGCATTCATATTCAGTCACGTCTGCAGCTGTTTATTTGTGTTTCCATAGCTTCACTGAACAGTGTCAATAAGGGCTTATAGTCCAAAGACGTGCAAACATTGAGAAATATTGATATATTTACAGGTTTACTTCATATTTCTTCAGACAGAATCATAATTTCTATTAATTTCATTTTGATTTATAACACTGATTTAGGCGATTTCATTAGCATTAGCACTTCCCAGCGCTGTCTCTGTGCGTTATACTCTTCTGTGTTCGTAGTATGAGTCAGAGAAAGCCCATTTGCTGGTGAAATGTCAATCATTATTGTGCATCACATCCTGCCCTGTCTCATCCTGTGACACATTTCCCTGCTCTTCCGCATTCTATTCTGACCAAAACGCCTAACGGAGTACACGTAGCAACGGATTTTATACATATATATACACACACACACACACACACACACACACACACACACAAAGAAAGACAAGTAGATAGAATAGAAAAAAAAGAAAGCTAGTATTTTTTTTTATAAAAAAGAAAATAAATAGATAAAGTAGAGGGGCGAGTTAGCTTTATTCTTAAACATAGTCAAAACAGGCAATGGTCAGACAATGGCAAACAGGTATTTAGAGGACAAGACAAAAGAGTGATCCAATAAACAGGCGTAGGTCGATCAACAGCGAACATAATCCAAAGGATGAGGCAGGCGAGTAATCCACAAACAGATATTAATCCAGGCGAGGTGCGAACAGAATCCAAACAACAAGACGAGAGAGAAATCCAAGACAGGCAGGTTATCAGGAACAGACAATCAGGCAAAACTAGACGTTACGAAACAGAAGTAGAACTAGGAACTAGACTAAACTCCGACAGGATACTGGCTCCGTAAAGTGCTACCACTAGGAGAGTGATAAACGCAGACAATACTAGGCAGTTTGAGAAGGATCTGAGTGGGTGTTATATAGTGTGTGTGTGATTGGCAGCAGGTGAGTCCAATCAGTGCAATGGAGCATGGGAAATGTAGTCCAGGGTGACGTGCAACATTTTGTGTGGTGTGAGAGTCAATGTAATTGGAAGGCGACCTCTGGTGGCAAGCAGACGGAAGACCACGGACCAGATTCGTGACAGAGCCCCCCCCCCCCCCCGGGGGGGGC
>NW_015544181.1:31888-35950 GCF_001515605.1 Sinocyclocheilus anshuiensis
GGCGGCTTCCAGACGCTCCCAAAATAGTACAATCCAGGAGGGTGGTGGAGAGGAGGCGAAACAGGGGGAGAGATGGAGGACCAGGTTCATGTGGAAGTGAAGGGACAGGGGACTGAGGCAAAGCCAGCAGAGCAGGATTCCAAGGCAGAGCAGGGAGCCAGGGCGGAGCCGGCAGAGCAGGAAACCAGGGCGGAACCGGCAGGATAGGTGGAACTGAGGACCAACACAGCAGAGCAGATGAGTCCGAAGATCCCCACGGCAGAGCTGAAGACCCCCAGAGCCAGACAGAAGACCACCACGGCAGAGCAGATGGAGTAGAAGACCACCACGGCAGAGCAGACAGAGCAGAAGGCCACCACGGTGGAGCAGACAGAGCAGAAGACCACCACGGCAGAGCAGACGGAGTAGAAGACAACCACGGCGGAGCAGATAGAGCAGAAGACCACCACGGCGGAGCAGACGGTGCAGAAGGCCACCACGGCGGAGCAGACAGAGCAGAAGACCACCAAGACGGAGCAGAAGACCACCAGAGCCAGACAGAAGACCACCACGGCGGAGTGGACGGAGCAGAAGACCACCAGAGCCAGACAGAAGACCACCAAGGTGGAGCAGAAGACCACCACGGCGGAGCAGATGGAGCAGAAGACCACCACGGAGGAGCCGGCGGAGCAGTAGACCACCACGGCGGAGCAGACAGAGCAGAAGACCACCACGGCGGAGCAGACAGAGCAGAAGTCCACCACGGCGGAGCAGACGGAGCAGAAGGTCACCATGGCGGAGCAGACGGAGCAGAAACCCATGATAGAGACTGGGACCTAGGGAAAACTGAGACACAAGAGACAGACAGAGCATATACGGTCTCAAGGACCGAGGCAGGGAACATAGAAAGTTCATTAATAGTTTCCCTGGTGACAACTGAATGGGTATAAAGTTCATCAACAGGCTTACTGACTGAAACTGAACAGGCAGACAGTTCACACTCAGGCTCATTAGTTGAGACTGGACAGACAAATAACTCGGAATCAGATTTGACTGTAGAATTTAAACCAACAGACAGTTCACAATTAAATGCATTGACTGGAATAAGACTGGCAGATAACTCAAAATCAAGGACATTGACAGAGGGTGAAGCAGAGAGTTCCGTGACAGAAACTGGCAAGACAGACAGTTCAAAATCAGACTCATTGAGGGAAACTGGACTGGCAGGTAGTTCACAAACAGATCCATGGGTTGATATGGGATAGACTGACAGCTCAAAATTGGATGCATTAACTGAAGCTGGACTGGTAGACATTTCAGTGACTGAAACTGGACAGACAGACAATTCACACTCAGACCCATTAATAGAAACTGGACAAACGGATGGTTTAACAACAGACTCAATGACTAAATCAGGACCGACAGATGGTTCAAATTCAGACACAAAAGAAGCATTTAGACAGACAGACAGGTCAGGTTTAGATTCCTTGACAGAAACAGGCAAGACAGACAGTTCAAAATCAGACACATTGACAGAAACTGAATAGACAGACGGTTCACTAATGGTCTCTTTGGCAACGACAGGGTTAGCAGGGCCTACAGAAAGTTAATTTAGGGTTTCCATGACCGGTTCAGAGCAGGACAAAAGTTCAAAAGCGGCCTCCGTAGCCATTACAGGACAGGCTGAGAGTTCACAGACGGCTTCCATAGCCGTTTCAAGACAGGCTGAGAGTTCACAGACGGCCTCCATAGCCGTGACAGGACAGGCAGAGCAACAGAAGCATTTAGACAGACAGACAGGTCAGGTTTAGATTCCTTGACAGAAACAGGCAAGACAGACAGTTCAAAATCAAACATATTAGTAGAGACGAGACGGACAAACAGTCCACAATCAGCCACCATGGCTGGTTCAGAACAGGACGAGAGTTCAGAGATGGCCTCCTCGGCCGCTTCAGAGCAGGACAAAATTTCATAAGCGGCTTCCGTAGCCATGACAGGACAGGCAGGGAGATCACAGACGGCCTCCATAGCTGTGACAGGACAGGCAGAGAGTTCATTAATGGATACCACTGACACCTCTGTAGGTTCTGCAGCGGTTGCCGCCACCTCTGGAGGTTCTACAGCAGTAACATCAGGAAACAGGGAGAGTTCAGTAACAATCTCTTCGACCACAACACAACAGGCTGAGAGTGCATTGCTGGGCGCCACCACCACGCAAGGAGCTGAAGCGAGCGCCTCCGCCTCGGGAGGTTCTGTGGTGGTGTATGCAGCCCAAACACACCATAAAGCGATCCCCATCAAGGGAAGCGCTTCAGACAAGCTGAGACGTGACGAGACTCTGGAAGATCAGCTGTGACATGACGTGACTGGACGAACAACTGAGACGTGACGAGATTCTGGACGTGACTCCGAACAAACAGATGTAACTTGACTTGACTCATGAAGAGCAGCTGTGACTTGAATTGACTCAGGAATGGCAGCTGAGACATTCAATTCAATTCAAGTTTATTTGTATAGCGCTTTTCACAATACAAATCTTTACAGCAAATTAAGTTGACATGATCAGACATGACGGGGCATAGTTGTGGTCGCCATTTTGTGAGTGCGAACTGGTGTGTCTGCCATCTCAGTCACACACGTCACGTTCCTCCTCCGCAACACCCACAGTGAATGAAGAGCCAACACACATAATCCATAAACTGACAGAGTGATGAACGTGGACCCTCGCGTCTAAGCTTAGACTTCAGTTGTTGATTAATGCCTTCGCAAAAAAACTATCAACACACAGTCCGGTAAATCAGAGTAATATGCAATGGCTAGATATTCTTGAATATAGTCCTCGAGCGATCACGTGGCCTGCTCGAGGGCTAAAACAGTCTTGCAATGTCCATACCTGGCCAATGTTCATCCGAGAAGCTGCTGGATCCTTGTGTGGCCAAGTATTCTGTAATGGGGCGAACGAGACGAGAGATGTGCAGATCCATCTGCAAAGCTTTATTCTTAAACATAGTCAAAACAGGCAAGGGTCGGACAATGGCAAACAGGTATTTAGAGGACAAGACAGAAGAGTGATCCAATAAACAGGCGTAGGTCGATCAACAGCAAACATAATTCAAAGGATGAGGCAGGCGAGTAATCCACAGACAGATATTAATCCAGGCGAGGTGCGAACAGAATCCAAAAAACAAGACGAGAGAGAAATCCAAGACAGGTAGGTTATCAGGAACAGACAATCAAGCAAAACTAGACGTTACGAAACAGTACTAGAACTAGGAACTAGACTAAACTCATACAGGATACTGGCTCCGTAAAGTGCTACCACTAGGAGAGTGATAAACGCAGACAATACTCGGCAGTTTGAGAAGGATCTGAGTGGGTGTTATATAGTGTGTGTGTGATTGGCTGCAGGTGAGTCCAATCAGTGCAATGGAGCATGGGAAATTTAGTCCAGGGTGACGTGCAACAGTTTGTGTTGTGTGAGAGTCAATGTAATCAGAAAGCGACCTCTGGTGGTGAGCAGATGGAAGACCACGAACCAGATTTGTAACAGTATAATTAAAATAGAATAGAAAGTGCTAGAGTTAAGAGAGTCAAATAAAGATGGAACAGATGTGTTTTTAGTCGTTTCTTGAAGATGGTTAAGGACTCATTAAGGATTGAGTTGGGCAGGTCATTCCACAAGGAGGGAACAGTTAATGAAAAAGTCTGTGAAAGTGATTTTGAGATGGCACAATAATGCATTGTTCTCTTGCAGAACGCAAGCTTCTAGAGGGCACATAACTATGAAGTAATGAATTTAGGTAAAGGGGTGCAGAGCCAGTGGTGGTTTTGTAGGCAAACATTAATGCCTTGAATTTTATACGAGCAGCTACTGGTAGCCAGTGCAAATTGATGAACAGAGGTGTGACGTGCATTATTTTTGGCTCGTTAAAAATGAATCTTGCTGAAAAAATTTGTTTTTACTCTATTTTTGATCAAATACTGTAAATGCAGCCTTAGTGAGCATTAGAGACTTCTTCCAAAAACATTTAAAAATCAATATTATTCCAAACTTTTGGTCACCAGTGTATTTATGTAGGGTGA
>NW_015544181.1:36000-36182 GCF_001515605.1 Sinocyclocheilus anshuiensis
CCTATCTGAGAGGTAAGACTCAAACCACTGGCGTGCGGTTCCTGAGATGCCATTTTCCAATAGGGTTGACAGGAGAATCTGGTGGTTCACGATATCAAAAGCAGCGGACAGATCTAGCAAGATAAGTATTGAAGATTTGGAAGCCACTCTTGCCAGTCTTAGGGCTTCAACAACTGAGAGCA
>NW_015544181.1:36817-37837 GCF_001515605.1 Sinocyclocheilus anshuiensis
TCTGACGGGGCTCATGCTTATAACAGTAGCTTGGTGGAGTAGACTCATTTAGACCAATATAATCATTTGGTTTTAGCCAGGTTTCAGTCAAGCAGAGTACATCAAAACTATTATCTGTGATCATTTCATTTACAATAACTGCTTTGGATGCGAGTGATCTAATGTTTAGGAGCCCAAACTTAAAAAATTGTTTTTCTATCACTATTCGGGGAACAGACACAGTCTTTATAGATTGGACAGCGCAAGTACTTCTGTCATTTAGGCGGGTAGAACACAAGTCATCAGGGCAGTTATTTGAGATTTGACTTACTAGTCATATGGAGCGCAGCGTCCAGGAGATGTTGTCCGACAGGAGTTCCACTCCTGAGTTCCGCTCCGACTCTGCTGGGGTGCAGGCCATCAGCGCGAAAAAGCCTAGGACGCTTCCAGAAAAGATTCCAATTATTAACAAAGAGCAGTTTCTGTTCTTTACACCATGACAATAACCATTAATTTAAAGCAAAAAGTCTACTGAACCTTTAGTGTCCTCGTTGATACGTGGGAAGCGGTCCTGACATGATGATCCTCGTCGCGGGCAATGTGCGGCGCACCATCTCGATCAGGCTCCTGAAGTCCCTCTTCAGTGTCTCTGTCTGCCGCAGCTTAGTGTCGTTAACCCCCGCGTGAAGCACGGGGGTTAAATCACTCTGGTGCTCTCGTCGCCCTTCAGGATCGCGGGTATCTGCGCAGAAACATTGAGAACACGAGCACCAGGGAAACAGTGGGTGTGCACTTTATCTTCAGCTATAGTAGCACGGACGTGCCGTACGATGGAGTCTCCGACGAGGGGGAGAGGTCATCGCCCAGGGCCTGGCTCGCGTCTTCCGCTGCGGGAATAATTACCCCGGACTTGTGAGCGTCAGCCCGGAATGTTTCCAGCGCGGCTCTCCGCTCTCTCAGCTGGGCCTGCCTCTCCACCAGGTCGCAGATCTGCTTCTCCACGGCCTCCAGCTCGACCTGCACCGAATGCAGCTCGAATGT
>NW_015544181.1:39549-56125 GCF_001515605.1 Sinocyclocheilus anshuiensis
TGTGTGTGAATAGAGTATTAGCAATGTAAGCGAGATTAGCGGCAACCACGCTGGCGATGCTAATGGGCTATATGCTAATAGCAGACTCGGGAAATCAAAATAAAACTAGTGATAACAAGGCACTCTGATTGTTTTTGTTGTAGAATACGATCGGGGATATATTCACATGTTATAGAAACGAAAATGATGGTGTATAAAATTGATTTTAAGATAAAAAATAGACGATAAATAATTAACTTGACGGACCTCAAACTCAAAACACACGGCAGCAACAAACAGGAAGTGACGTCGAGTGTCACTAAGATAGTGACTAAAATAGTTGGGATAAGAGTGGGTTTCATAATAAGTGGGGTTATACAAGCCTGTTTAAATGTTGAGGGAAAAACACCAGTGTGAAGGGATGTGTTGACGATGTGAGTGAGTGTAGGTACAACGGCAGGAGAAATGGCTTGAAGGAGATGAGAGGGAATAGGATCAAGCAGAGAAGTAGTAGGATGATTGGAAAGAATGAGTTTAGAGACTTCAGCCTCAGAGAGTGGAGAGAAGGATGAAAACGAGTGTATGTTTGCTGGTAAGATCGTATACTACAATAATAATAGTTATAATAATAACAATTTCACATACGTACAATAGTGTACATCTGAAATGCTAATTTGTACATCAATATAAAAGGCTATAAATAGCATATTTTAACAAAAGTAAACTACCAAATTCCATATGCAATCGGAATAGGAAGTTATTACAAACACTCGATGGTGGTTTAAAGTCAGTTTTGAGTAAAAGTGTACTAATAATCTCATAAATTGTCTTATGTATATTGATGCTAATGTTAGCTGTAATGCAGCTGCAGAACAGGTGCAATTCTTCTTTATAGTGTGTTTTGTCATAATCATTCGCATAAGGTTGTATGAAAATGTTTTGTTGTATTTTTTAGAAATACTTTTGATAGTAGTTTATATAGTAGTAGGTAAATGTATACTGGGATTGAAGCGATGTGGCTTGGTAAACCTTGTAATGCCACAATAAAGGCTAATACTGGCTGAATAAAAACAAAAGAATAATGATAAAGGAATAATGAGGATTATGTCTCATACGCGGCAGAGGTGTGAAAGGTTTGAACAATAGAATCATGAATGGGGCAGTTCGCTGCACCAGACATGAGGCAACAGCATGCAGGAGAGCTTACAGGGGGCCATAAATTAATTTTATTAGCCTTTTATTAGCCTTCTCTAAAAACATATATGACATGGTCTTAGAAAATGTTTCATAAAATTCACAGTCTTAGAGATAATGTCCTCAAATTTTAAACGAAGCATTAGTAGACTTGTGCCTTTAGCTTCATTGTGTTTCTAAAAGCATTTACCACAGCAACATATTTTTTATACATTTAAAAAATATGTTCTTAATATTGTATATCTCAATATACATAACAGTCTGAGCAATTGTGATTCTTGAACAGTAAACTTTGAAGTGTCAGCTTTGTAATCATATGTTGATTATGTAACTTGTCAGAAAGACTCATGAGCAGCAACCTTTTTATTTTGGGTATGTCATTTATGTCTCCATGCCAAAATGGTGTGGGGGGGGTGGGGTGGGGGGTGCTTGAGAAGGGGTTAAAGGTAAATGCACAAAAACAGCATGTTTTTGCGGCTGCAAAACAAATGGCCATTTTTTAGCATAGTATGATAAATTATCTGTGTTGTGTTTTGAGCTGAAACTTCACAGACACATTCTAGGGACACATGAGACTTATATTACATCTTGAAAAAAAGGCCAATTTACACATTCAAGAGATTTTAAAATATTCAAAGGCAAGAAGTCTCGAGTCCTACCAAGCCTCCAACTCTAAACCTGACTTCCAAACTTCGGGGGTTAGTAACAACAGGCAGTACAAGCAGTCCAGTCATTCCTCCTTCCAATTAACAGTTTATTTTCTATTGTTTTTGGTTACAACATGCACGCACATTACGATCACAGCTGTTGAAAACTGATTTGCTCTCCCCAATTACATTTCCTGTTAATGCTTAAATGTGTGTCACCACAGGAGGGCGCCAACATAACAAATTAATGAACCAATTAAACAGGAATATTTATGAATGCACAATTAAATAATTCAAACAAATAATGATCATGATTTAACATAAATAACAAAGTTCAGACAGAGCCAACAATAAGGCAATACTAAATGGAAACAAAATATTAAAGTTGCCATAACACTCCGCCTACTCTGTTGGTTCTGTCCAGGCTTCTGGCTCTGCCTTCCCCACTGGTTCAGATCCTTGGCTTCTCCTTGTCCTCCTGCTCTGCTGACTCTTCCTAGTCTTCAGGCTCCACCGGCACAACCACGGTCTCTGAGCCAACCGCATCATCTACGGTCGAAGGACTTATGCACACAGCCTGGGACTTGTCACACTTTGGATCCACCACAACCTATCGGCTCCACTGTGGCCTGTCATGCCTCTGGTTTTATCGGGGTCCCTCATCCTACCATCTCCACCTTGGTTTGTCATCCTCCTGGTTCCACTGTACACTAGTCCTTCCACTTCTCCATCCCTTTGGAACCGCCGTCATTGTCATTCCCTCCAGCTCCACATTGGTCTTCTCAACCTCAGGTTCCACCTTGGACCTCGAATCTCCAGGCTTCACCTCAGCTTTCCAGTCCAGTACCATAACCCTGGTTCTCCAGCCCTCTGGTTCTGCCTTGGTCTTCCATCTCCCTGACTCTGCTCTGGACTTTGTAACAGCCATGTTGTTCATGTTAATGTCCCTTTAAATCTGTTTTGTGGTAAGTTTGAATGCTGTGCCGTGAGCGTGCATGTTCAGAGAGAGTTGAGAGTGAGGAGAGATGTTTGCTCTACTGCTGACTACCACATTACTGTGTCTAACTTCTTTTCTTTTTGTTTGTTATGATACCAGTGTGTTATATTTCCTATTTTGTACTCACTCTTTCACATGTGTGTGAGAAGAGTATGCTGGTGCAAACAACTATAAAGGCTTGTGGAACGACCAGCTGATTGCCTCAAGTTTTTCTTCTTTTGTCTTCTGTTTCATCCGGGTAGACTTCTCCTCTCTGGTAGACGTTACAACTTCACCGTCTAAGGCTTTCCATGGGTCAACAACTCTATTTGCCTCTGTCAAGGCATCCCACTTTGCCGGATTCACCAGCTCCTCCATGGTCTTTTCCTCCACCAGCCCATGATGGTGGTCTCAGGAAGACTCATCCCATTGTTTCTGAATTTTTAGTTACCGTTTCCTTAGTTGCCTTGGTTTTTGATTATATCCTAGTTAGTTTCCATGGTGTCTGATTATGGTTTATGTTCTTACCCTTTGTCTTTATTTGGTTGTTAGTTTTCCCATATGTAGAATATAATGACTTGTGTTTGTATCTAATGGTAGTTTCTTGTTGTTGCTGTTAATGATATCTTTGTATCTTGCATTCCTGAGTTCTTTGTTTTTGTAAATAAATACTACTGATGCAAGTTGTCCAAGAGTCCAAGCCTCTGCTCTCTCCCTCCTTGATACTTTGTAACACATAAATACATACATACATTTTGCATTCTTGTAATGTACATTCACAATTATTAAGAGTAAAACAGCAGAAACAAATTTGGAAACTCAACTATGGAGACAGTTCAGATGCTGCTGTAAAGCAGCTCTAAAAGACAATAGTGTTATTATTTAGCTAAGTCAGTTCAGTGTTAGTTATCTTCAGATAGGGCTGCACGATAAATCATATTTATGTAAATTTTCAAATATTGACACAAAAACACTTTTAGAATAGTGTTCTACCATTTTTCTACTAGAAAAAAATCATCCTTGTTGTTTTAAACAGGGCATCTGATGGTGGTGGAAAGAGAGCCCAGTGTACCCAAGGGTCTCTAAGTGCAATGATCCAACTTTGTTCTCAGCAAACAAAGCTCATCAGAAGTGCACCAATCACAGAAAAGAGAGGTATAAGATTATTTTCCCTCTTGAGGTATGATGGAAAGAGTGCAGTTGTTGTGAAAGACATAAAAATGGGCAAACAAACTAAACATTATTCAGAGTAAGCAGGTTGTGATCTTGAATATTGTGAGTATAAATAAGCCACAGTGAGTAGGAGAGGGTGCAATAATTCAATTTATAATCCATATAAAGTGGTGGGACAACTCTGCATCTATCACAACCATCTTCCCTGGCAAATACCCTGGTAGGTATTTCAGTTATTTATATTATCAGACTTTCACAGTACTAAACTCTGACTTATTACATAATTGAACAATGATGGTATTTCTTGGGTTCTGCAGGCTAGAGTAAAATACTAAACAAGATAAAATTCCTGTTATTATGCTGTTAATATAACCACTTTATTTGTATGTTTAGTTCAGGTTTCAAATGGACAACCTGACATTCAGATACAGTGTACTTTTAGTGGAGGGACTGCAAATTACTCATCAGTCCAGCCAACTGACCTTCATTTTTCTATTGACTGCTTATGTCTTTACAATGGTGTCTAACATTGGGATTTTGATTCAGATCTCAGCAGAAAAAAGTTTACACCAGCCTATGCACATTCTTTTCTGTCACTTACCAGTGAGTGATGTAATTGGAGCAACTGTCCTCATACCACGCTTACTGAAGGACTTATTAACAGACCCCTCTGAGCGCTACATTACATATGTGGAGTGTGTTTTCCAAGCTTTTTTTGTACATTTATATGGAACAACTTCCCACACTATTCTAATGATTATGGCCTTTGACAGATATGTGGCCATATGCAATCCTCTGCGATACCCAACTATAATGACCAATAAAATGATGGTTAAACTGTCAACAGGAGCTTGGGCTGCTGCAATATTGCCAGTGGGAATTTTGATTGGCCTCAGTGTGCGTCTGTCTCACTGCAGATCAATTATTCCAAACCACTTTTGTGATAATGCTTCACTTTTTAAACTGTCTTGTGAAAATACAGTGATTAATAATGTATATGGATTAACTTTTACTGTGGTTTTACTTATCTCTTCATTGGGGTGGGTGTTAATGACATATCTCAGAATAGCAATGGTATGTTTAAAAAGCAAAAACAATGCGACCAACAGCAAAGCCATAAAAACTTGCAGCACTCATTTGACTGTTTATGTAATCTTACTTATCTCTGGTTTTGTCCCAATTTTTCTTCATCGCTTCTCTGAGTATGCTGAAAATAGGAAGTTTGGGAGTGTAATGTTCCATGTTATACCACCAGGATTAAACCCCATAATATATGGTTTACAGGTCAAGGAAATAAGAAAAAGAATGTTAAAACTATGCAGAAATAAAGTTAATTCTAGCTGATTTTAATGTATTTACATATATTTATACAAGAAAACCACTGTAATGATGTGAACATTTTCTTTGAATGCAAATTTTAAATATGAAATACACTTCAATATTTATTTTAATTTATTTCTTAGAATTCATTGTGTTTTTAGGCATATGTGGCAAAGCAGGTTATGTATAGACATGCATAAATACAAATATAGACAAGATAAATATGTGATAACAGTCTGCATAATTAATGGGTGCATATTGTGCCATTGGTGTACCCTAAATAAATAATGATTACTGATGATTTTTATTTTATTTTTTCATAATTTCAAGTGTATGTTCAAATTACTTAATATGATAAGGTGGATGTATTAAGCAATATGTCTGCAAAGAAAAAAATAGAGTGAAGAAAATAATTAAAAAGTAGCACCTCAAATGGAAATAAGCAGATGTATGCACATGAATAAAAAGCAAGAATATTTGAAGATTCTTTGGCATAACAGTAATATAACTTGCTGTCAACAAAGCTACCCAGACCTTTTACTGAATGCTTTCAGTTGGATGACGTACTATCATAGACAATTATCCATGATATACTGAAGTTTATTAATCCTAAATGTACCCTTGCTTATGGAAAAAAAAAAAAAAAAGGAATGTAATATCACTCATCATTTAAAGGCACGATATGTAAGATTTTCATTATAAAATATCCAAAAACTACTTGCACAGTGTGATATATTTCATGCAGCTGTGTATTTATGTTATGCTAAAAAATCCCAAGGATTTGTCCAGAGAAATTCTAATTTTAAACAATGACTCATCCCTGATCATTGTCGCCAATCAATGACATAATATCCGCATATCCTCAGTTTCCGCTTGAAGAAACTACGGCAACACACGGACACAGATGGTGCTGTACAGTTAAACTGCATCCATTACGGCTGTCACGAATAAAATGAAAAGTGTTGACCACAGCATTAAATTTAGATCTGTTCTATGTTGCGCCATGATTTTTTACGTGTTTTTACAGTGTTGCGCATTATAACCAATCACACATGAGTCTGCTGAGCTTATGGCTGCAATGGCCAATCAGAGGCTTTCAGATGAGTTTTTGTTCAGTACACGCGCTCGTTGACTGAATTCAGCTCGCACGCGAATTCATCATAAACAACAAAGTGCAGATGTACATATGATGTAAGAGATTCATTAATAAAACCAGGTATAGACAGCTTTACTGATTATAAGGGGAGTTTTTTGAGAGTGCTTAATCTCGCGCTAGAATTAAGTCAGTCATAGTGTTCTTTGACAATGTAAATATTCTTTGCTTGCATTCTCTGTATAATTTATTCGCTGTTTGAATAACTGTGAAAGGTACAGGTAATTAAAAAAAATGCATTACCTCATCTGTGAACATCCTCCTTTATAGTGTCATCAAGCTTTGCCTTTGTTATTGTTTTGAAAATGCGACCTCTAGTGGCGAAAACCTACATATTGTGCCTTTAAAAACAATCTGGCAGTTATTTAATGTCAATGAGAGAAAAAAGTCCTGCCTGCTCATTATGTCTCAAGGTAAGTTGTGTTTACCGTTTACAGTACTGTTTATTGTTAGTTACACTGTCTTTATTTTTTTTAATCTATTGATTAATTCATTGTTAATTGTTGGTTGTGGAGTTTTATTTGTTGAAGTTACCATCATGAGATTAGTGTGCAACGAGGATGCTGAGGCCGAGCTAGAATCCATACAGTGCTGCTTGAAAGTTTGTGAACCCTTTAGAATTTTCTATATTTCTGCATAAATATGTGAAACATAAAAATTTCACACAAGTCCTGAAAGTAGACAAAGAGAACCCAAACAAACAAAGGAGACAAAAATATTTTCTTTGCCATTTATTTATTGAGAAAAATTATCCAGTGTTAAATATCTGTGAGCTGCAAAAGCATGTGAATCTTTGCTTTCAGTATCTGGTCTGAACCCCTTTTGCAACAATAACTGCAGGTAATGTTTCTTGTCCTGCACAACATTTTGAAGGAGTTTTAGACCATTCCAGAGTACAGAACCGCTTCAGCTCTGATGTCGGTGGGTTTCCTCCTATTAACTACTTGCTTCAGCTCCTTCCACAAAATTTCAATTGGATTAAAGGGGTCATATGATGCTTTTTTAAAGATCATTATTTTGTGTATTTGGTGTAACAGAATATGTTGACATGCTTTAATGTTCAAAAAACACATTATTTTTAAAATACTGTACATTATTGTAGGTCCTATATGCCCCGCCTCTCTCAAACGCTTTGTTTTCTGCAAAGTCCCTCCTTCCGACAAGCGCAGTCTGCTCTGATTGGCCAGCTGACCCAGTGCATTGTGATTGGCCGAACACCGCAAGTAGAACGAGCTGTTTTAGGGGGGCGTGGCAGTCTTAACTTTGATAAAGAATATCTCTTTGGTTTTGAGACTTTAGTCTTTGCAACTTCAGGGATCTTATCTATGCACAATCAGCTTGTAACACTCCAAAGAGAAAGGAAAACTTAAAATCGCATCATATGACCCCTTTAAGGTCCGGACTTTGACTTGACCTTTATGAAACATTTCCTTTGTTCTTCTTTAACCATTCTTTGGTAGAACAACTTGTGTGCTTGGGGTAGTTGTCTTGCTGCATGACCCACTTTCTCTTGAGAACTAGTTCACTGACAGATGTCCTGACATAATTATAATTCATTGTTCCATCAATGATGGCAAGCTGTCCTGGTCCAGATGCAGCAAAACAGACCCAGACCATGATACCAGCACCACAGTGTTTCACGTGTTTCACAGGGGTAAGGTTCTTATGCTGGAATGCAGTGTGTTCTTTTCTTCAAACATAACACTTCTCATTTAAACCAAAAAGTTATATTTTGGTCTCATCTGTCCACAAAACATTTCTCCAGTAGCCCTCTGGCTTGTCTGCATGACCTTTAGCAAACTGCAGACTGGCAGCAATGTTCTTTTTGGATTCACCATGCACACCGTGGTTGTTCAGTGTTCTCCTGATGGTGGACTCTTGAACATTAACATTAGCCAATGTGAGAAAGACCTTTAGTTGCTTAGAAGTTACCCTGGGTTCCTTTGCAACGTTGCAGACGATTACACGTCTTGCTTTTGGAGGGATCTTTGTTGGTCAATCACTCCTGGGGAGGGTAACAGTGGTCTTGAATTTCCTCCATTTGTATAAAATCTGTCTGACTGTGGATTTGTGGAGTCAAAAACTCTTTAGAGATATTTTTGTAACCTTTTCTAGCCTGATTAGCAACAGGAACTCTTTTTCTGAGGTCCTCAGAGATCTCCTTTGTTCATGCCATGATACACTTCCACAAACATGATCAGACTTTGATAGATCCCTGTTCTTCAAATAAAACAGGGCACACGCTGACACCTGATAGTCATCTCACTGATTAAAAACAACTCTGAACAGATGGACTCTAATTTCACCTTCAAATTAAGATAGATCCCTGTTCTTTAAATAAAACAGGGCACACATGTACATATTTGTGTTTTTGAGAAAACAACGTTTATCCATGGTTTGTGAAAAACTAAAATTATTAACTCACTGAAGGCCATAAAACACATACAGAACACATACATTTGCTCACAAGACTTTTGATAACCGGATGTCGTAAACTAGAGTTCCCCTTCAGGAACTCGGGCTGCATCGATCGCTATGGGAACGCCTTCAGCGTGACCACGCTCTGAATCACGTGTAATCAGTCCAATAGATGGACGAGACGTCACGGGTGGGTGACGTAATGACCAGGAAGCTATAAAAGCACGTGCGGTGGAACCGGCGTCAGCTTTCTGTCATTCAGCAAGCGCTCTGTGTTGTGTCAGTCATACTCTCTGTTTGTGAGTCTTATTTGGTGTACGTCAGGAGCATACGATACAAATGCTCGGCTCCGAAGCGAAAAGCTGAGTATGCGTTGCACCTGCTGCCTAATTATACTCGCGCTGCGATCAGCGGCAGCTCAATGCAATCATCACATGCCAATGTGCATTGGCTCGTTTAGTTTACACTCGAAGTGGATTGGTCTCTCTAAGCAAGAACCCAATTCGTCACATTTTAACAATGCTGTGTATAACAGTTTGGATTGATACATTATTTAAAAGATTTAAGTATTGATTAACATTGGTAGCTCTCAGCTGCTTTCATTTTTAAAAAGTAGCTCCCGAATTAAATAAGGTTGGAGACCCCTGATCTAGACCTTCTTTAGAGGCTTCACAAGACTCTCGTTCCACAGCCAAGTCAAATGCAAGTATCGTCCTTTCACCAGACAGAGGTTTGATGTAAGCTATCGTATTCTGTGCTTTGAATTAGAGACTGACGGTTCTTTCAGATGATCAACTCTGCCTCATTCCCCCTGCTTCTGTCCGGTTTCATACATCCAGTCTCACTTACCCTTCCCATGTACCACGTATGCATTATTTGTGTGTGTGTGTGTGTGTGTGTGTGTGTGTGTGTGTGTATGTGTTTGTTTAGTTGTGTGTTTGTGATTTAGTTATACATCTTTGTGCACAATGCATATGAGTATGTGGTTCTGATTCCCTGTGTAGCATCTGGACCAATCAGACACACAATTTTGTTCAGTTATATTTAACAAATACTCTGTAACACCCCTCAATCAACAAACCAACTATGAGGGTCTATGGACCCTTCTCCCGAAATGCATCTAACACCTCAGAAAGGCAGAACAGGCCTCTGGTTCCATGGCAACCAATGCTGATATCACTGGTTTTATTGCCCAAAGGAATGCGGGCAGAGCAACTCTCAATTAATTTACCCTTAGGAAAGACACACAATGTCCATAAAAATGGACTCTTCTCTAATTAATTAATAGAAAAAACTTTCTGTGAATGAACACACATCTCCTCAGGACATTGTGTATACCATTACTGTTCTTTTATATTGTCTTTTGAATTGTATACTGTTTCGTGTGTGTGTTATGATAGATCACTATTTAATATAACCCCACCGATACCATGTTTGGTCTCTTTGAATTTTTATTCTGATTATCTAAATGAGAGTTTATATTATATGTGGATACCTATGCAACATATTAGTGTTCTAAGAATCTTTAATAGTTTGTATATCAACATCCAATCCAGTTCCCTATGCAAATTAGCATGCTCTCAAACAAAGGGTTATAAAACCCCCCAGTATTTCCAACCTCCTGTTTGGGAATTTAGCCTTTCTCATTGGACAAGCCCATACTGAGAGGCATGAATCTTCTCAGACTTTAAAGGGCTCACGCACAGTTCCGCCCATGTCTTCTGCTAAATCCTCTTATTGCTGCCCATGTGGAGAGCCTGAGCGGGCGTGCCTGGTGGGCTCCAACACATAGCCTTTCAGTCAGCGGTTCTGTTAGATTCTGAGAAGATGAGGATGTGAGCTAGAACGCTTCTTCAACCCTTAAGTCTGCATCAGGCTTCGGCCTTGTCTTTACATTCACCAACGATCATTGGATCTCAGCTGACATCTCTCTTAGCTCTTCATCATCTTCATCTGGGAGAAAACTCTCCCGACCACCACACAGTCAGAATCACTCTTCAAACCCAGAAGGTAATCGCGACTCCTACACCACCAAACCTCCAAACCATCAAGACTTTCATCCGAGACTGCATCCGGACGCTCGTTCCAGGCCAAGGCAATGCAAGTATCGTACATTAACTAAACGAAACAGAGGTTTAGTATAAGCTGTAGACCCCTTTCTAAAATGGCGCTGATGGTTTTACTCAGGGGGTTAACTGACTCTTTTCATACCTTCATTCTCTGGTTTTCCTGATGGTTTCATCCATCAAGTCTCATTTGCCCTTTCCCATGTATGAGTGATTGTTTGTTTGTTTGTTAGACTAGTTTGTGTTAGTCTTTAGTTAATAAAACTCTTTTGCACAAATTACATGAGTTTCTGATTCTGCCTTGCAAATTAATGTCCCTTTACGATTTTGATCCTTGCTACATGCTCTAATGCATTAATATGCTTAAAATAATGCAGATGACATACAGATATATACTGCTTGTCAACCAGATTCTACCCATTCGATGGCATCCTTATCTTCATGTGTCAGTGAGTTAAAGGATTGGCTACATTCAAATTTTCTTAGTCTGAACTTGAGTAAAACAGAAATGTAATGCTCTTTTCTCTGGCTTACCACTCACTCCATCATTCGTCTGCAGTACATTCAAAATTCTGCTGCCAGATTATTAACTTCCACAAAAAAATCTGCTCACATCACCCCTATTCTATTTAATCTTCACTGGTTGCCTGTATCTATTCGTGTGCAATACAAAATTCTTCTGCTCACCTTTAAGGCACTCAATGGTCTTGCTCCCTCCTATCTTTCCAACCTACTTTTCTTCTTATATACCTTCTCGCGCACTCCGGTCTTCTAATTCTGAACTTCTTTGTGTACCTAGGTTCCGCCTATCTTCAATGGGCGGCAGGTCCTTCTCTGTTACTGCACCCAAACTTTGGAATTCACTTCCCCTGGCACTCAGAACAGTCACCTCTTTCAGTGAATTCAAATCAAAGCTTAAAACTTATTTGTTTAATCAACACTATCACTAATTTACATTGTGTATTTGTCTGTTTTGTTTTTCTATTTCTGTCTTTTCTACATAATCTGTGTTATATGCAACTGCATTATTTGTAACTGAATTGGGCAAATGTCCAATGAAATTGTTTCTTTGTAATCAGTATTTGCTGCTTTGGTGTACCTTGTAGAGCGTCCTTGAGCTTGGGAAAGGCGCTATATAAATTAAACATATTATTATTATTATTATTAATACTGTATGAAAGTATTTTCTGTGGCCACGAAAAAATATCCTTTCCTAGAGTTGATATGAACTTACACTGAATGTTCACTGGACGAACAGATTAGCTGAGGGCAATTTAATTCTGCTACAGTTACTACTGGCAGCTGATGTAAATAATTGTAATTAATCATAATTAATTTTAATTATTTAAATACATTTCCCTTTTGAGCTAATTTGCTACACCTGCTTGCAACAAAGACAATTTAACGATTTTGATCTTGTTACATGCTCTGAGTACTACTGTACCTTAAAAAGGGTATTTCCCTTACCTTGGAAATTAACATTGCTTTGTATTAATAAATAATCAATACTGAGCATTCACTAAATGAACTAGTGAATTGAGTATACTGTAAATTCTGCTTTATCAAGCAAATTCTATTAACCTATACAAATATTGTAATTAATTATAACGAGTTATGATTCATTATTAATATTCTCCCTTTGAGATAATTTGCTACATTTAAGTCAAGTGAATTTTGAGAGAATTGTCTGTACTTGACCATTCAAATGAGGCGCAGCTTTCTGTGTCTATTGTTCTTGTACTCATTTTACCACAGCGCATGTCCTGCTATTTATTCCTCGTTCATACACGTTTCTTCATCAAAGTGTCAATAACTTTAAGTAGTACTGTGCTATGAGGATATATATTGCACTACAATAGTCACTTCATATCATCGCCACAACATGGTCATATATCACCCGACCGCTGCTAACAGTATTAGCTCATACTAACAAAACACACTAACATACACTGGTAGGACATTGAGATATGTAATCGTGATTAGCATCTCACTTCAATGCACTGTATCTTGATGTAACTATAGAACATTATTTCTACCAGAAAGACTGGGGAGGTGAGATAAAACTGGTAGTAGAGGGCTTATATATTCCTCGTGTTGAGTGACGATTGGCTAGATATAATTGTAATATGTGACGTGGCATTAAGTCTTCCTAGTAGAACTTGCACTGATGCTTCCATTTCTACCAGAAAGACTCGTGAGGTGAAGATAAAACTCAAAAGTATTTATTTACAAAACTGATACAAAAAACAGAATTATTTGGTATAGGCCCCATCCGTAGCTTAAATCTGAAGTCGTAGATTCCAGCTATTCCTGCCAAAGATGAAGGCAGGGCGGAGCCTACCCCAAAAGAAAGAGAAGAAAATTAAATACCCACCAGATTAAGTATTTCTTAGAAGATCCTAGAATATATAAAACAAAAGAAAATAAAATATATTTAATTAGTCATAATTAAGGTGAGTATGACAAGCATTCAAAATGTATCAGATTATAGCTAAATAATCAGATTCGGAGGATTCAAATACGGAGATGAGATTCAGATTCAGAATCAGATTCAGAGGATTCAAATACGGAGGATGACCATCTGCCCAGCAGCTTGATGGCTGATGTTGGAACTCCCCGTTCAGCAGCAGTAGTGGCCGGTGTATTGAGGCGGTGACCAATCAGATTATAGCTAAAGTATTGGTGCTTATAGAGTAGAGGAGATGGACAACAAAGGTCTCAAGGGGAGAGAGAGAGGCCACGATAGGCCAGATAGTGATAGAGGCCACGATAGGCCGGATAGTGATAGAGGACACGATAGGCCTCACAGAGAGAGAGGCCACGATAGGGCACAGGAGGAAAGGCCCCAATAGGCCACTAAAAGAGAGGCCTCGATAGGCCATAGTGAGAAAGGCCATTATAGGCCACATAAAGAAATACCTCAGAAGGCTATAGAGGGGAAACCTGAGAAAGACAGGCCGCAGAAAGAAATGCCACAAAAATAGGCAACAGAGGGAAAGGCCGGAAAGATAGTCCGCAGAGAGAAAGGCCACGAAAGACAGGCCACAGAAAGAAAGGCTAAGTTAAGCCACAGCTAGTAAACCATAGAGGTTGTTAGGAGTAATATGAATAGGTATTACACCACCACCAGTAATTGCATATAGATTACCTTGAGGACAACTTGAAATTATTTGTTGAGCCTTTGAGATGGTTTGTGGTTCAGGTCTAATGTATGATTCAAATACGGAGGATGACCATCTGCCCAGCAGCTTGATGGCTAATGTTGGAACTCCACGTTCAGCAGCAGTAGTGGCTGGTGTATTGAGGCGGTGACCGACTACAGCTTTCTAAAACGGTGGTTAAATGAGAGCTGAACAAGCCACAGAGAGAAAGGCCACGATAGGCCGCAGAGAGAAAGGTCATGATAGGCTATGAGAGAAAGGCTACAAAAGGCCAGCCACTAAAAGCCGTGACGGAAGGCCGGGATAGGCCGTGAAAGAGATGTAATGAATAGGTGTGACACCACCACCAGTGTTTGCTTAATTTACCTTAAACATACTTCATTAAATTTATAACAAAAGGCATAAATAATAAATATTTACAAACGAATGACTGTATGAGCTACTTCATGACAGGCCGCATTATGCCATTAAACACAGAAAGACAGCGTAGTTCATGTAATAAGAAAAGCCATTACAGGCCAGTTTTGCAAAGGACAATGATAGGCAGAGTTACATAAACAATAATAGTCACACTTACCTGATGGTCACAATAGGCCAAATTGAGCAAAGGCCACGATAGGCTGTGTAATGTAAAGCCTCAATGGGCCATGTAAAGTGAAGGCCCTACGGGCTGGCAATTACATTGATAGCCTGTGTATGTTTCTATAAGCTATGTAATGTGAAAGCTCCATGTGTGAATGACCATGATAGGCCATGGTATGTGAAAAGCCATGATAGGCTGGACATGAGGAGCATGTGAGAAGTAACCACCACCAGTAGCTTGCTAAAAGTATCATACTGTACCTTGAGTATTACATTAAATAGTTTTAGAGTCTGATCTTGATGGAACTGAGATACTGAGAACAATCATGTACATAACAGTTTGATGTGGATTACAGGGATTCTAAACCACCGCATTGTGTTAGAGAGGCCATTCGTTTAGGTTAAATGATAGAGGTAGTATTAGGGTTCTAACAGCGACTAAGAAAGAGCATATACACAGATACATAATAAACATTCTTTAGGCTAGACTCCTGCACACGCTAGATAGAGCTGCATCTAACTGCCGGAACCTGCAGAGGAAACCTCTCCCCCCAAAAGAGATAATGAGCCAGATCAGCATGACCATAAGTAGAAGAAATACTCAATGTTATGCGAAGGCCCTGATGGGCCGTGACATGTGAAGGCATCGATAGGCCGAACTTCATAAACAGTAATGGACAAACTTACCTGATGACCACCATAGGCAGAGTAATGCGAAGGGCCACAATAATCAGTGTAATGTGAAGGCCACAATAGGCCAAGTAAGACCGAAGCCAATAGGTATGAGGAAACAGAATGAACCACCACCAGTAGATGCAAAAATAAACAAGCCTTGATTATAGCTTAAAGATGCCTGCGGAGCATTGAGCCAAATCTTACCAAGACTCGAATGGGAGAATGACAATGTATACATCAGCTTGATAGAGACTGCATTCATAGTAGCGTCAATCCAAAAGAATGACCTGTGTAAAGATGAGGTGAGAGCCATGGTTCTCTGTATCTGCAGCCATGGAAATCTAAATGAATGCATTGTGATGAAAAGACCAAGGTCAGTAAAATGATCAAATGTAGTAGTTAAGTTTAAACAAATCATAAATAGGCATAACAAGCATAAATATCGGAACTGTAATAAACAGAACTATTCTCTGGCTTAAATCCCACGAAAGCTTGATAGACTCTTCAGACGAGACTCCATTTAACCATTGGAACCCAACGAGTTGTAATGTGGGGTTTGGGTTTTGGGTTTTGTTTCATGTTCATGTTTTCATGTCTTTTATTTTTTAATTGTTTCATGCTGTCAGTGTCATGCTTCCCTTGCCCTCATGTATCTCTGTCTTATGTATGTGTCATGTTCTGATTGGTAGTCCTAGTCATGTGTCTTGTTTCCCATTGGTTTGTTCATGTCATGTGACCCTCCTTGTCTGCTATAAGTAGCCATCATGTTCCCATTGTGCCTTGTCGTGTATTGATGTTGTAACCCGCTGTCGGTGAGTCTAGTCTGTTATGCCTTGTCAAGTCTGTTCATGCCTCGTCAAGTCAAGTCAAGTCTGTGTCTCTAGTCTTCGTCTGTTTGGATTATGTTTGGATGTTTGGATCACTGTAAATAAACTGCACTTGGGTTCTTCACTACGCTCGCCTTCAGTGGACTGATTCGTTACAGAATACCCCCCAATAATGAACCCAGCAGTTGTTCGTCTCCTCCGCCTTCGTCAACTGCTCACATCATGCCGGTCATGCCTGAGTCCCCGGCCAAGATGGCGCCACGCCTGAGTCGGACACAGAGCTTGGGCTTGGACTGAAAAGACTGATAGCTAGTGTGATGGACCCACCTCTGATGTCGGTGCGAGCTGCGGGCATCCCCATAACATCAGTGCTCTCAAGCCCAACCGTCTTCAAGGTCCTGCCAC
>NW_015544181.1:56211-68142 GCF_001515605.1 Sinocyclocheilus anshuiensis
ACTGCCTGTCCTGCCACGGCCAAGGAGGCCGTTCATGAATTCACTGTCCGTCCTTTCACGGCCAAAGAGGCCATTCAAGAACTCTCTGCTTGCTCCATCACAGTCAAGTGGTCTGTCCATGTCTCTGCACCGCCGAGTGAACCCTCAGAGAAACCAAATCGCATGAAATACAAGTTAAATAGATACTAGGAATGTATGGAACTAGAGCAAAGATAGATAAATAAATATTGTGGTACATTACCCTTGCAGAAGGATAAGAATGCTTTTAGATTTGACAGCGATGCCTTACTAGCTAATTGAACTTTAGATAGCTATTGCACCCTGTAAAATCATAAGGAAAGACCTTACACTACATTTTTTTTTCTCACAACTGTAAAGCACAACGTCATGAATGAGCATACACTGACCAGGACAGTAATGTCACAGGGCTCAAACTACATTTTTTAACAGAAATTTAGTAATTATGCATCCAAGTCCAAGCATTGACAAAGTTGAGGAGGAAATCCTCAAAATCCACATCAGACTATAGAAAGGCCTTCACAAGTACAAGTTCCAAGAGAATACAGACTACTTTAATGCTCACCACATAGAAAAAAAAAGATGTGCTAGCTAGTTATTTAACAGAGCAGACTAATGCCACATAGCTAAGCTAAAGCTAATTACGTTAAATATAAATATGTCCTGAGAATAGTATAAGAATAAAGAGTTTAGACAAAACTATGATGAAATTCTTAGTCAATAAATTGTGCATCGAGAAAACTTTAATGTTTTGAGCAAGAAAACGTGTCCCTTTACATTCTTGCTCTTATTCAGAGGACCCTCATGTAGAAATGGACAGCGAGGACCTCTTTGCAGAAATGGGCTATGCAACAGGAGAGACTCGGAAGTCGTAAAACTTACCCCATTCCAGTACAAGGCATCCAGGGATTGTTGTAGATGCAAATGAAACAATGACTGACGGAACATAAAGACAAAAGCATACGATTAAAACAACAAATACCTTACGGTGTGCTAGACTTAGGGTTTTTTACAGAAATGCGAGCGACATAGTCTTTATAAGCATAAAGATTGTTAGGCCTACAATAATGAGCCTCAAGATGCCTTATAACAAAAGAGTTGTTCCAAACATTGAATGTATTGAATTAGTCTTAGCAAAAATCTCGTTAAATATTATAGCTTTGGTTGGAAACAGGTTTGTAATGCTCCTCATAGAAGTAATCGTATTGGAAATATTTTACAGTCTTTCTTGTTTCTATTAAATGTAGGTTAAATATATCACTGAGCTTGCAAAGATTAATCGTGCAGCATTATGTGAACTATGAATCGTGCACTCTGGACTCGGTACTGTAATCCATTAATTGTTTTGCAGCTTTTCAATGTACTATTATTTGCTCTATGTGGTCAGTTGACACTGCCAGTGTGTTGCATTTGATTCTTCTATCATCCAGTTCAATAGTTTTCAAAAGGCTCGATGTACTGTTTCAGAACATGGTGGAAAATCTTAATTTGACCCTATTAAACTTACTACAACTCTTTATTTTGCAATCATTTGCTTTAAATTATCAATAACTACTCTCAACCTGTTGCATTGATTTCCTAAATTACAAATTATTCAGTTCAATAGCATTTAAAAGGCCCTGTGGACTGTTACAGGACATGGTGGAATATGTTTATTTTAATCAGAAGAACACACTAAAACTCTTCAGTATACAATTATTTGCTTTATATAGGCAATTAAAACTCCCAATGTGTTACATTGGTTTTCATCATTGACACATTACACGGTTCAATAGCTCTGAAATAAATAGACTAATTCTTCCGGGACAAACTGTAAAATGTTTAGTTAAACTGAAAGAACATACTGTCACACCCCTGGACTCATTCTGTGTGTTTTTCCCTCTCAACGTGCTCCATGACCCAGTTTTCCCATGTTAATTGTTTCAGTAGTTCCAGGTGTGTGTTGTCAATTGCCCCATGTATTTAAGGTCCTGTCTGTGCTTTCTGAGTTGGTCTGGTATTGAATGTTCGTCTACCAAGTGCTATGTGTGTTCCCCGAGGTTTGGCTAAATAAAGACTGTTATTTGTATTCTTCTTTGTCTCCGCGCTCCTTCGTCTCCTACACAGCAGCAGTTAGCGTGACAGAATACCAGACCAAAACAGTAACCTCCGTGTGTTCCCTCCGTTTTTGTTTTTCACGTTTTACTCAGTGTTTTGTTTCTGTTGTGTCCATGGATCCCCTCCTTCGCCCTGAATACCTCCTCCTCCTGCTGGAGCAGGGGGAAAAATCGCTCAAGGGCCTCACCAGACTGTTCCTGGTCCTCGCCAACCTCTCCAGCTACCCGGACGATGCTCTCTGTACGTTCTAGGATACCAGTTTAAACTCAGCATACAGAGCATCGTCGTCCGAGGAAGGCCTTCGAGCAAATTTCATTGTCTTTGTGGAGTGGACACTGGTGAGAAACGGATCTCCGTTCCCCGTCTGTTCCCAAGAGAATCTCGCCAGTTCCACTCCCGACCCAGTGCCCAGCCCACCATCTCCCCGCTGTGCGGAGCATCAGCCTGATCCCAACTTTGAAGGAGAGCCCGAGCTCGCCGCGGCCAACAGAGCGACGGATCGCCGCGGAGCCGGAGCGGCGAGTGACGTCAGTCAAGGTGCGAGAGCCGGCAACAGAGCCCTCCACGAGGGAGAATGCCGCAGACAGAGAGAGCGCGGAGTGGAGCTCCGCCCCTTGCACCTTGGATAAGGGTGAGCTGAGTAAGGATTTGGGAGAATGCAAAGCAGAGGAGAACTTAATTGACTTATTTACCGACCTGCCCCCTTTCCTTCCTCCTCTGTTGGTGAACTCTGTCCCTCCCGTTCCTGAGTTTAGCCCCGAAAAAAGTTCCTGTTCCCATGTCTAGCCCAGAGAAAGTTCCACCCTCCCTCTCCTGCATGCACACCCACCCTCTCCTGCATGCACACCCACCCACCCTCTCCTGCCTCCTCCACCGCTGTCGTCTGGCAGCCCCTGTGCTCGCCCTCAGCCCACCATCTATACGGTGCGAGCTCCACGGGTCTGCCATCCTCCATCATCACAGTGGCTGCAGAATCCCTGGTCTCCGCCTCCAGCCTCTGAGACCCAGACTCCATCTCGGCCCCTTGACCCATTGGCTCCACCATGGCTCCTAGCTCCCTCCTCTCCGCCGTGGCCCGGCAGTCCACTAGCTCCGCCAGGCTCCCTCGTCCCTCCGGCTCC
Source organism: Sinocyclocheilus anshuiensis (assembly GCF_001515605.1). NCBI lineage: Eukaryota > Metazoa > Chordata > Actinopteri > Cypriniformes > Cyprinidae > Sinocyclocheilus > Sinocyclocheilus anshuiensis. Next base: position 59,448 of record NW_015544181.1, read on the forward strand.
GCCTTGGTGCGGTGTCGACCATCCTGCGCCTCGGGACTCCACTCCTCTGGCTGCGCCTCATCCCTTCTTCCCTCCGGCTCCGTCAGGCTCCCCTTCGTCCCTCTGGCTGCGTCAGGCTCCTTCATCCCTTCGGATCCTCCTTAGTACTCTGTCGCTCTGGCTCCACCGCGGCTTTTCGGATCCACGCCATCTGCTCCGCCTTGGCCCTCCGGCTACTCCCCGTCGCCCTGGCTCATCGGCTCTATACCTTGGGCTCCTCCGCCGCCGTTGGTCGGCCCTTCCTCCTCCATGGCTCCTCCCTCCGTCGGCTCCAGCGTGGGTCGTTGTCATGGCTGTGGCCTGGGTCCTGCTTGGCCCTCCTGCTTCAAGTCCTTTCTGTCGCCTCCCTGGCTCCTCCCTCCATCGTCACCTCCCTGGTCTCTGTCTGACTCCCGGGTGCCCGTCCTCCTCCCGAGCCTCCTCCCAAATTCCCACCCGTGCCCCCCCCCCTGTTGTTCTACGGCGCGAGGACGCACCTTCCGGGACAAACAACGTTTATGCATGGTTAGTGAAAAACTAAAATGTTTAAGTCACCGAAATAAGGCCATAAAACACATACAGAATATTTGTTCACAAGCCATGAATATTTAGTGATTCACACCTGAGAGACAAAGGGCCTCCCATAATGGGCCATCACATGAATGTGACTGAGGCAGGTAAGAAAGAGTGTGAAGAGAGTAAAATAAAGAGTTTTTTTGATTATTTGTATTTGTATTATTTGCATTTTATTTACAACACAGCATGATAAAAATATACACAGTGAAGGTCAAGGACACATGATTGAACATACTGATCTGAACACTGAGACTTGAACAGTAACACACCTTTGTGCCAAACATCTATAGACTCTAAAATCGTAGTGTTAACACTCGTTGTGTACAAGTACAAGTGTACAAGTTATGTCACAATAACACAATAACAACAGATTTAAGTAATCTTAGGTTACTCATCAGAATGATATTCTACACTGCTGCGCGATCGCTTTGTGAGGTAAATTCTGGGGTTCAGCGCGTCTTCTTCCAGAAACAAAAAGTAGCCGGGATGAACTTGTTTGTTTACTCGGAGGCGTGGTGGGCGTTTACATGCGCACGCGTCTCACGTGGATGTTTAGAATCTGAAAAGCGTGAGCTGCTCGTGGGCATGACCGCAATAGATATAATGAGTTGAGACGGGAAAATTGGACATCACGTTGGTTTCATACGGATTACTTTAACAGAGAATATTTGTTTTGGATGTGACTTACTTCATTTAAAAGTAGACATTTCAAGCTTTCTAAGCATGTATTCTCATGTTTTTGAGGCAAGTATTCGCTGAGATTCATGTTGTTTTATGTGTCTGTGAAGAGAGGTGACAGAAAGCGAGACGACGAAGAATGCACCCTATTTATTTTCTTTATTTTAAAAAAGCACATTGTTTTGTTCTTATTATGACTATACACAAATAAAAGTAGACCCTTTGCAGTTTTTAGTTATTTTCCCGGTCATCAAGAAAATACGAGACAGACCACACCAGTGCGGGCTTCGACCCCAGGGGGTTAAAGACTTGTAGTATGTTCTTTAGGATCAAATAAATATTTAGCAACTTGTTTTTGGAGCGGTGTGACCCTCCTTTGGAAAGTTATTGAACTGGATGCTGTGCCATTGAAGAACCCCATAGAATACAGTTAATGGAAGAAATTGAACATATAGAGCAAATGATTGTACATTAAAGATTTGTAGTGTGTTCTACAGGGTCAGATGAATATTTAGCAACTTGTTTTGGAGCGGTGTGACCCTCCTTTGGAAAGTTATTGAACTGGATGGTGTGCCACTGAAGAACCCCCACAGAACACAGAGATGGTAGAAATTTAACATCTAGAGCAAATAATTGTGCATTAAAGACTTGTAGTATGTTCTACAGGGTCAGATAAATATTTAGCAACTTGTTTTGCAGCAGTGTGACCCTCCTTTGGAAAGTTATTGAACTGGATGCTGTGCCATTGAAGAACCCCATAGAATACAGTGATGGTAGAAATTGAACATAAATAGCAAATAATTGTACATTAAAGACTTGTAGTAGTATGTTCTACTTCTTCTTTCCTGGCGTTCTCCCGTGTTCACACAGGGTCCGCAGCTCGGCTCTGTCTCCTCCATTTGGCTCGGTTTGTGAGGTCCTCCGGGCCTAGTCCCACCGCTCTCATATCCTCTGTGATGGGGTCCATCCACCGCTTCTTGGGACTTCCTCGCGGCCGGTGGCATCCAGGGTCAAAACGGAGTGCTGTTCTTGTCACGGAGTCCTCGTCACTGCGCATAGTGTGGCCGTACCATCTCAGGCGGCCTTCCCTCTCCATTGCGGCTACTCGAAGTAGTCGCCTGACGGCCTCATTCATTGCGTGGTCGTGGAGGGTCAGCCCAAGCATCCACCGGAGCATCTTCATTTCCATCGTGTGGAGGGCCGACTCATGTTTCTTGGTCGTGGGCCAGCATTCAGCACCATCGAGTGCAACTGGATGAACGACGGTCTTGTAGACCTTTGCCTTGAGATATTCTGGGATTTTCTTATCACACAGGTCTCCGGTAACCTGTCTCCACTTGAGCAACGCCGCGTTGATCGTTGCCCGCGCATCGGGGATGGTGTCACCATCTGACGTAACCAGGGACCCGAGATATTTGAATTGGGCTGTCTTCTTCAACTCCTGGCCGTCAGTGCGGATGGTGCCATTGGTTTGGTGGGCCGTATTCAAGGTACTCCATTTTGGCAATGTTGATTTTGAGCCCGTTTTCACTGAGTCAGCCGTTGTGCTTGCTCCTTGAGGTCTATGCGCATTGTGTCCGCGAGGGCGACATCATCAGCGTAGAGAAGCGTCCAGGGGTGTGGTCTTTGGTGGTCGGCCGTCACCGTGTCCATACAGAGGATGAACAGCAGGGGCAAGAGGGCCGATCCTTGGTGGACGCCAACAGTGATGTTGAAGGGTGGCGATGTCCCGGCTGGGCATCTAACCATGCTTGAGGTGTTGTGATACTGTAGTTGGACCCACTTTACATACTCTTCTGGGACACCATGGAACCTCAGCGCTCGCCAGATGAGATCATGGGGGACCCGGTCAAATGCTTTCTCCAGGTCCAGGAAGGCCATGTGCACTGTCTTGTACTTCTCTCGATGCTTCTCCATCAGCAGTCGAGCAGCATGAATGGCATCAGTGGTGCCACATCCCTTCACAAAACCACATTGATTTGGCGTGATGTCGACTACGCTTCGGATGCGATGGTCCAGCACTCGCTCGAAGATCTTCATTGCATGATACATCAGTCGTATTGGCCGGTAGTTTGCACACTCGCTGACATCCCCCTTGCCCTTCCAAATGGGCACGGTTGTGCTGGTTGTCCAGGCGTGGGGAGGCTTGTTCTCGGCCACAATTCAGTTGAACAGGTCAGCGAGGAAGGTTGCTCCGCGGTCCCCGGGGATATTCCAGGTCTTGGTCGGTATATCATCGGGGCCGGTTGCTTTGCCTCTTTTCATCTTTTCAATGGCCAGCTTCACCTCTGCAATCGTGATCCGGGGAACTTGGCCAAGGGCGGGTGGAGGGCTTGGAATTTGCGGGTGCGGGAACTCTTCATTGCAGATGCCAGAGAAATACTCTGACCATTGATGAAGGATGGATGGTGGGTCTCGAAGGACTTGGTTGTCAGCTCCCTTGAATTGAGTGGAGCGGTGGCGAGACTTGGCAAGGCGGTAGATGTTATTTGCCCCTCCTGGCGTATCCAGTTGGTTATCTCACCAGCTTCAGGTCTCGCCGCCGGATCATCCAGTAGTCGATCTGGGTGGCATGGCCGCCGCTGGTGTAGGTGGCCAAGTGAGTGTCCCTCTTCTTGAAGTAAGTGTTAGTCACGACCAGATCGTGGGTCTCTGTGCAGTCGAGAATGCGGCTTCCATCATCGTTCCGCACACCGAGCCCATGTCCTCCATGGCAGCGCATATACCCATCATTGCCCGATCCAACGTGACCGTTCAGATCGCCTCCCAGGATGATGTGCTCGTCCGGGGCGACTGTCCGTAGGTGCATGTCCAGGCTTTCCCAAAAGTCATCTTTCTCATCATCAGGGCACCCGGTCTGAGGTGCATAGCAGGAGATGATGTGGGCCTTGAGTAGGTAGCCCTGGCATATTTCTCGCGTCGCGAGGGCGAGGGCGGCGTGCGTTGCCTCTGGGGGACGCCCTAGCTTGACGAGCCAAATTTTGAGACAGTTCCATGGATGCAACGAAGAGAAGAGGTACCCCAGCTGGCGTGTTGCTTCGCCTGTCGTTGGGGACCCCCACCGTTAGTCAAGGTCCATCAGGGACTTGTTACCAGCCGATACCACGAGGAGGTGGTGGAAGGGTTTAATCGGCCACTTGTAGTATGTTCTACGGGGTCAGATAATTATTTAGCAACATGTTTTGGAGCAGTGTGACCCTCCTTTGGAAAGTTATTGAACTGGATGGTGTGACATTGAAGAACCCCATAGAATACAGTGATGGTAGAAATTAAACATATAGAGCAAATAATTTTAGATTGCATAGTTATATTATGTTCTTTCGGGTCAAATAAAGATTTTACAACTTGCACTGTAGCACTGGGTCCCTCCTTTCAAAGCTATTAAACTGGATGATGTTTCATTGAAGAAACAAATGCAGCAGATTGTACATTGAAGAGTTGTAGTGTGTTCTTTAAGTTAACATAAAAATGTTCCACCATGTTCTAGAACAGTCCGTCGAGCCTTTTAAAAGCTATTGAACTAAATGTTGCGTCACTGAAGAAACCAATACAACACATTATGAAGAAGTAGAAATTGACCATATAAAGAAAATGACTGCACAATAAAGAGTTGTAGTATGTTTATTAGGGTAAAGTTAAGATTTTCCAATGTCTTCAGGAACAATCCATCAAGCTTTTTAAAAGCTATTGAACAAGCATGTGTCATTGAAGAAACCACAGTAATCAACACAGTAATAGCAAAAACGTTTACACTTGAAGCACAAATTGTTTATGAAATATATAAATAATAAATGTATCATATATCAACATGCTCTGGAATGTTTTAAATAAAAGCAAGCAGTGCTTTTCAGCTCAAAAGTGTCTTTAGCAACTTGCCATAAAAGTATCATGTAATTTGTAGACGGTCCCTCTGCTGGTGATGACGTCACATCATTCCATAGGCTTCAACTTGTTTTTCAGCCTGTTAAAAACATCGACTTCTGCAGAAAAATGGATTGTAGGTACTGCTCATTATAGTCAGTAATGACAATTAATTGTAAGTATCCTTTTTAAAAGCATATTAACAAAGCTATTGAACACGGAAGTCCGAATATAAAACCAACTTTACCGCAGTCAACCTAGGCTCAAATTAGGTTAATTATTCATTGCTCGTCTGCTAGATTAACCTCATACACAAACAATCACGCGACACCAAGCGCTTTGTCTTAAACACGTATGTGTGTGTGAGTAACCTTGATTCAAATCTACGCCCAAGCGCCACAAGTGCATAAAACAAAATAATACTTAGAATGGTGTAGGCTGATGAAGTGATGAAGATGGAATGCCAAAGGAGACCAGCAGCCGTGTTTACGACAGCAGGCCCGGAGAGTCTTCGTTCGTGCAGGTTCACGTGAGCATACAGGCGAAATATAATGCTAATTGAGACGCGGGCAGCGCCGACGCAACAGCTCGGAAGCACTCGGAATGACGTGGACGTGAACTAAAAGCTCCGCCAATGTTTCACATCGATGAGGTGTTATTCGTGCCTTTTCTAAGGCTAAGCAGGAGAAGGAGCAGTCTACCCTTCCGTCGCCGTCAGTCTGTGTAGATTTTTGAATGGGATTGATAGGGACGGCAGACCGGCAGGGACGTGGGTATGGTGTATGTGAGATATGTATAAAACTTATGTACGTCTGAACTAGGCACGTCGCCTTACAAGATGCCTGATACATACATCGTCTCTATGTACGTCGCCTCACAAGACACATGATACATACGTCGTCTCAATGTACGTCGCCTTAAGATGCCTGATACATAGCCGAGCCCATGCACATTTTTTCTTTCTTCCTTGTTTTCTCATGATCTCAACTTAATTTTCTTTAGGCCTAAGTCCTTCAACATTTTCTTCAACATTAAATGATGTGGAGAACAGGTTATTCTGAGCAAACATGCTTAGTTTAATGTATATAGTTTATCTTTTTAGGCAAATAATAGGTTACAAAAAGTATTTCCAGTAAAAAAGGTGATGGTAGAAATTATAGTTTATTTAATTTGTTACAACAAAGGAATACTAACATGGTAACTTCTGACCAAAAATCTGGGCAATTAGATGTATTATTTTCTGATGAAAGGAGCAGTCTACCCTTCCGTCGCCGTCAGTCTGTGTAGATTTTTGAATGGGATTGATAGGGACGGCAGACCGGCAGGGACGTGGGTATGGTGTATGTGAGATATGTATAAAACTTATGTACGTCTGAACTAGGCACGTCGCCTTACAAGATGCCTGATACATACATCGTCTCTATGTACGTCGCCTCACAAGACACATGATACATACGTCGTCTCAATGTACGTCGCCTTAAGATGCCTGATACATAGCCTATTTTGTCCCCATGTATGGTGCCTTTAAAACCATTTAAATATTGCATTAGATGTATTTGTTATAGGCTATTGCTTTCACTGTAATTAGTTAACTTATTCCCAACAAGTGACAATAGTGTGTAATAATTATGTTTATTTCATGTTTACATATATATATATATATGTAAACATGAAATAAACATAATTATTACACACTATTGTCACTTGTTGGGAATAAGTTAACTAATTACAGTGAAAGCAATAGCCTATAACAAATACATCTAATGCAATATTTAAATGGTTTTAAAGGCACCATACATGGGGACAAAATAGGCTATGTATCAGGCATCTTAAGGCGACGTACATTGAGACGACGTATGTATCATGTGTCTTGTGAGGCGACGTACATAGAGACGATGTATGTATCAGGCATCTTGTAAGGCGACGTGCCTAGTTCAGACGTACATAAGTTTTATACATATCTCACATACACCATACCCACGTCCCTGCCGGTCTGTACAACAAAGGAATACTAACATGGTAACTTCTGACCAAAAATCTATTATAATAGATGTATGAATTTCTGATGCTCAGTTGGAGAACAGCAAATTTTAAACAGGGGTTGTGTCAGCTCTGGTCATCAAGGTCCACTTTCCTGCAGAGTTTAGCTCCAACCCTAATCTGTAATTGTAATTACAGTTTACATTTAAACTGAAGACAAACTTAACTATATGCAAGTAACCCAGGGAAAGTCGGGCAATAAGTTAAGCGACAGCTTGAGCAGGAAACAGCGGCAGTATCTGCAAACACAATGAAGGGTGAGTAGAGGGCTTATATATTCCTTGTGTTGAGTGACGATTGGCTAGATCTAATTGTAATGTGGCGTGGCATTAAGTCTTCCTAGTAGAACTTGCACTGACGCGTCATTTTCTGTCTTAGCCAGGTTGAGTTGAAGGTGATGGTCCGTCATCCAACAAGAAATGTCTGTTAGACATGCTCATCAAGGTCCACTTTCCTGCAGAGTTTAGCTCCAACCCTAATCTGTAATTGTAATTACAGTTTACATTTAAACTGAAGACAAACTTAACTATATGCAAGTAACCCAGGGAAAGTCGGGCAATAAGTTAAGCGACAGCTTGAGCAGGAAACAGCGGCAGTATCTGCAAACACAATGAAGGGTGAGTAGAGGGCTTATAAGTTCCTTGTGTTGAATGACGATAGGCTAGATCTAATTGTAATATGTGACGTGGCATTAAGTCTTCCTAGTAGAACTTGCGCTGATGCTTCCATATATAGTAAAATATTCTTTACTTTTGCAGTTTGCATGTCTGTTAGCCGCTGGTAGAAGTCTGTGTCCATATTCACGATTGTTCATTCTCAATCATCATTCCACAACCCAAACTTGCTCAAAATATGAATTACAGGTTTTTTTTTTAACTGCTTACACACTTTTTCAAAACTTTGCCTCTTTTTTTTTTTCAAAATTTTACACAAATTCAAGAATTGCACACACAAAATGCAACATGCCTCACATCTCTTGCAAAATGAAGCACTGCTTTCAAAATATCACAAACACATCTCAAAAGCAAACATTTGCAAACACCTTTGCCATAATATTAATTCCTACATAGCGTAGCGTTAGTTCTGGCAGGTCACATTAGTCAAGCTCGCATCAGCTGACTCTCAGCTGATCCATATCAACCTATGGGAATACGACACCTATCTAAGCATTCATATATAAGGTCCCTCAGTATTATCAGCAGTTTTCGCATTGCTCAATAGCTAATTAAATGGCGAATTCTGCAGACAAAACACCATCAGCAGGAATCGGGAATTTAAAGAAGTGGAATTCGCTTCCCCAATGGTCTCACCTACGATTCATTCAAGTTCGTTAACTTGAACACGTGAATTCACCGCATTGATTATAAGCTGCCTGATTCGGAAGTGACTGAGTTAGCATTATTTCATGCATCGCTACATTATTGTCATGGACTCCACAAGTTATGTGACTGACTCAAGAACAAGTTCAGATGGGAACTTCATCCCCAAGAAGGATCAAGAGATCAAGCATCCACTTCACAGC
>NW_015544181.1:72225-72906 GCF_001515605.1 Sinocyclocheilus anshuiensis
AGTGTTTGCATACATTCACAGATGAAGTGAATTAAATGCAACATTTGTCAAATACACAGATGTTTCAGAATGTTTTCATAAAGCAAAAGAAACCCTTTTTATACTGCTTAATACAGCCCATCTGTTAATGAATAAGTTAAACATTAACATATGCTATTTAAATACCAATTAAGTGGGGGTGTATATGCTTTCATCAGTGTTTTTTTTTAACGTGACTCAATATAACAGTGCGACTACCTAAAATGCTTTTACTGTTATAAAAACACAGATTTGTGAGCATCATTGGAATTGAATTGTTAGAATAAGCATTCAACACACATTGTGCTTGTCATCACAGAATCTAACCAATGAGAATAAAGTCTGTCGTCATCAAGGCTTTTGCAGTGCCTGACCTAGGCGGCTAGTCCCGTTTTGCTCTCGCGGTACTTTGAATGCACATGTGATAGTAGGGCAGCTGCAGCGCCGATCAAAGTTGGACAAAAGCATTTTTTATGTAACCAGAATGCATTGTTTTTGACAGGCGGCAGCCGATTTTTGTGGCACCGCAAGAAGACGAGCAAGCCTAATATCTCTAAAGAGTGTGTTTTTGCATGTGAGGAAAAGATAACCTTATTCAGTGTTATGTGAACAGTGGATGCAATTTGTTTTTCCAAGGCAGCAACGGAGTTTCTCAAGCGTGTT
>NW_015544181.1:73743-75414 GCF_001515605.1 Sinocyclocheilus anshuiensis
AAGCTGTATCTTTCTTTTATAAATCTGATAAAACTGAAGACTCTTCGGAGATGTGAATGATGCAATACTACAATTATAGGTATTCAAGATAACATGAGATTGGCCAAAACTGTGTGTGTTATGTCCCCTTTAACCTAGTCAAGTCGACTTTATTTTTATATAGTCTCAGCCACAGACATCATGCCCTCGGACCGTTGGCATGTCTGATGCATACGGCAGACAAAAGTGGAAACACTTAAGGAGTTTCGAAGTCGTCATCGGATTGGTTGAATTATATAGGATTTCCGGGAGATGTGTGTGTCAAGTTCGTTAACGTTCAGCTGGAAACAAAGATGCCGTTACGCCAAACCCTTACGAAAGAATAAAGCCGCCGTCGTGTTTACAACTGTGATGACGAGCGCTTAGCAGGATCAACTAAACGCTGGATTCTCAAAGTATGTAAAATATTTAAGTTTGCGGCACAGAATCTTTCAAATACGTCCAAGAGTTTTGCACATCGGTCTGTTATTGAGGCAACATTTCCAAGCTCTGAAATGTGCCGCTGAATGAAACGAACTATGATTGGTTGTTTGACATGTCGGTCAAACGGCCTCATGGGCGGGCTTGGTCAAAGAATGCTGCCATGAATTCCAGACCTCCAGCCATCAGTATGAAGGTCTGGCTACGCGAGACAAATTTTTATAGCACTACAGCACAGATTTAAGCAGCAGGAAATAACGACCATGGTGCAAATGGAATCATTTCTGCCCTGGCGCAGCTCCAAGAGAAAATGGTAAACGTCATTGTTCAGTTGAAGTCGTCTGCATCCGAAAACTAGGCTGCTGACATGCTGCCTCACCGCCTATCAGCTAATGACTTCGCAGGCAGCGTTTGTTCATGAAGGTAATTCATGAAACTGATATCGGACATGCTTCTGAGCCAGCTTAATGGTTAAATGATCTACAACAAATAGAACGAGCTTGGTGATAATTAAGCAAATATTCATTGATTTATTTGATCAACCATCACAGGATAGAACACACAGGATTGTGGGTATCAAAGCAGCATAATTTTAGATTCGACATGTCTCGATGACTTCCTACCTTGAAATATGTCCTCCGAAGGCAGCATTTTCCAGTTTCAGATGAAGCCGTCAGTTCAGCGTTGGTTCTGTTCCTGTATCAGAAACGCTTGTTCTGTCTAGTCGTATTGGAAACATGCTTGTTCTTAAGCTTGGTTGTTATGGGGAACATGCTTGTTCTTAAGTTATAGTTGTATTGTCGGGAACACGTTTGTCCAGAGCTATCTGGTTGTTATTGGAACATGCTTGTTCTAAAAGCTGTAGTCATATTGGGAACATGCTTGTTCTTAAGCTGTCTAGTCGTATTGGAAATATGCTCGTTCTTAAGCTACCTGGTCGTTGTTGGGAACATGCTTGTTCTTAAGTTATAGCTGTATTATTGGGAACACGCTTGTCCCAGATTGTTCTAAAAGCCGTAGTTGTATTGTGAACATGCTTGTTTTTAATGTCATTGGTTAAGGGGAACATGCTTGTTGCTTAAGGCTTTGAGATTTTGCTATCAGTTTGTGTTGGGGGATATCAGCATATGGTTTTGTTTGGGTGGTTATCGGTGCTCTCCCTGCTCTCATCCATGCTAGGCTGCATGGATGCGCAGGGAGTTCTTGCCCAGA
>NW_015544181.1:75442-78752 GCF_001515605.1 Sinocyclocheilus anshuiensis
AACTTTAACGATATCTGCAATACATTTATGTTGGTTCTGTTCTGCTTACCCTGGGGGGGTTATCGGTGCTCTCCCTGCTCTCATCCATGCTAGGCTGCATGGATGCTCAGGGAGTTCTTGCCCAGAACAGAACCATACCGCCAATCCAAACTGTATGCTAATTGTCAATCATCTTTCACGATAGTGGTCCTGACAGAAGTTAGATTTTTGTGTGTTACACAGATAATTGTGTGTTGTGTTTTGCAAAAAGTGTTTTATGAAATTGAAAACTAAGTCAAAGTCCGATAATTAGTGTATGGTTCTGCAGATTTGGTGTGTGGTTCTGGTGTTTGTTAGATTTTTGTGTGTTACACAGATAATTGTGTGTTGTGTTTTGCAAAAAGTGTTTTATGAAATTGAAAACTAAGTCAAAGTCCGATAATTAGTGTATGGTTCTGCAGATTTGGTGTGTGGTTCTGGTGTTTGAGTGTCAGGTTTCAGAAATTGTGTGACAAGTAAAGATTTTGTGTGTAAGCAGTTAAATAAAACAATCTTTGTAAAAGCCGTTACTGGTAGACCGATCGAAGCAGGACTGCAGAAGCCAATCAGCAGCATACACACTGTAACAGTGTATATTCAAATTCAGTGTTACATAGCCTGTTGGTTAATCCTCTGTCCACCGTAAAATGTATTTAAAAATACTGCCATAATTGCATTTAAGTTACTAAATTCGTCTACAGACTTTTATTTAACATAATATTGCAAGCTATTGACTGCAGTAGGGCGTTATAGCATTTGTGATATGAGACAATGTAAGCTGACAATAAAATGAACTTCTCACCATAAAAAATGACATTCTATATTTTAGTTATTCATAAGTAAAGACAATGTATAGGTTGGCCTTGAGAGTGTTCCATCATGAATATTGTTGTTCTTGCTGTCTGACTAATTCAACAATAATTTAACACTTTGATAATGCATGTACAGCTGTTCATTTCAATAATGTGCTTGGAGCAGAATTGTTAGTCCTGTCACCTCATAACAAGTGTTTCCATAGTGCAAAGACATGCACATTTGACAAATTGAGGATTCTGAATTGTGCATTTTTGAATGTGTTTCACACACGTTGCTTGCTGGGATACATTCAGACCCTTTTCTACATGGTCTGCTTTTTCTAGTATTCAAATGTCTAACAAAGTTTCTCTCACACACTCCAAGCAAATGCACATTCTGATCAGTGTGTTTGTAAAAGTTTTCTGGGGAGTTTGAGCTTGTAAAAATATGTGAGCTTTTCTCATCTCTATTCACAATTTCCCGGCAATTTGGATCAACTGGTGTGTGAGCAGAAGCCTGAAAGTTTCAACCTGGAGAGCAGTGTACTCTACAGAGCCTTACTCTTCAAAAGCAGATAAGCATTGTTTGATGTAATGAAAAGGGTTTGTAATATTTGTGTTCAGATTACAGAGTTTGGATGTAAAAAAATACACCTACATATAAAACTAATAGGATTTACTTTAAAATTACAAAGAAGAGGATTAAATTGTTAGTGTGGACACAAACCTTTAATATAATGAGCTAAATTATTTAATTATAGATTAGTTTTGTAATTTTACATAAATGTGTATGCAATTTAAGAAAACATAAAAAATAAATAAATAATTCAGTATTTTTGTATAAAAATGAGAATGACTTTAATTTGTCATTAATGGAATAATACTTAAAATAACAGTCAAGTTGTTAATTTTCCAGATATTGTTTGTAATTTTACAGAGTTTTGAATATAATTTAAAATAACAGAATACCTCTGTAAAACATTCAGAGTTATTTTCTGTAAAATTATTATTATTATTATTGTATTTATTTTTATTTATTTGTTTTACAGTGTAGGAAAGTTTGAGCTACATTGGCTCAGAAACACATAGTTATTTAGATCATTAGTCAAATAAACATAAGGGTATAGCACCCAGGTTCACATTGCTAAGCCACTAGTTAATTTATCTGCGTTTCATTAGCCCAGATACACATTTAACTCAAGTCACTAGTTAAGCTATCTGGTCAACTGATCAGGTACACACAGCAGTAGTCCACTGGCGTTAAGCCATTCGGAAAAGCCACCCAGGCTCACATAGATAGCAAACACCTGGTCTCATGGCTCTCCGGAGCAGAAGTAGTAAATATGTATTGGCTGTTTTGTTTATCTTCTCGTTCCAGCTTTGTTGGGCGGTTATTTAATATGCTATTTGTGCAGCAGCAGTATGTCTTAAATACTCACCACCAAATACAGCACCATGTCACTGTATGCACTGGCAGTAGCAAGTTTCTGTACTTGCTTGCAGCAGCAGCAATAATCTACAACTACAGCAATAACCAGCAGCAGCAGCAACGTTGCAGATCCGCCAAGACCAAATACATTAACATTGTCATATCCATTACCATGCTAAAATCTTCCGAGATTTGTCATGATAGAAATGCCAAGTTCTTTCATGAAACTCTAGATGGCGCAGGCTGATGGGTTCTTAACGTAACTGATGATATTCACAGCGATAAACTACTTGGCACAAGCTGATTGGTTCACGTTGCATATGCAGCCAACGAGTTTACTGCTTTACATTTAACATGGGTTATGTTATTGTCAGACTTTGTTCCGTGTTTTGTGTGTCTTGCTCCCCATGTGCCTTCCTATGCCCATATTTGGTTAGTTTCCTGTTCCTGTCCTGATTAGGTTTATTTGATTCCAGGTGTTCCCCATTTTATGTCTATTGATCCCAGGTGTGTCTCGTCCTCTCCTCATCCTGTCATGTGTATAAATAGTGTTCCCTGTGTGTGCTCCAGGGTCCGGTATTGTATGTGAATGTTCATGTCATGTATAGCGTGAGTGGTCCTTTGTGTTTATTAAACACATTTGGATTAATGTACTCCTCGTCTCTCTCCGTTCCTTGCTCCACAGTCCATTCAGCAGTGCACCCGTGACAGAATACCGGACCAATACTGAAAGTCCCGTGACAGAATACCGGACCGATACCGAAAGTAAGCAGTGCCCCTTCTCCTCGTTTTTCTTTTTCCCGTTTTTTTAAAGTTTTTTGTTTCCTGGTTTTTCCCCCCCGCGGCGATGGAAATTGCCGCTCGCGTCGCCGCCCTAGCTCGCCTCGATCTCCCCTTCTACGAGTTCAGCCCAGGAAGGGCTCCTGATTCCCCGTTAAGCCCAGGGAGGGTTCCTGACCCCCAGTTAAGCCCAGGGAGGGCTCCAGGCCCCATAAAGTTCCCCAAGTATTTTTTTTGGGGGGGGGTAGTATGGCTCCAGCCGTAGAGGCCGAGGCGGGGGCTGGGGCCG
>NW_015544181.1:79071-80659 GCF_001515605.1 Sinocyclocheilus anshuiensis
CATGTGCCTTCCTACGCCCATATTTGGTTAGTTTCCTGTTCCTGTCCTGATTAGGTTTATTTGATTCCAGGTGTTCCCCATTTTATGTCTATTGATCCCAGGTGTCTCGTCCTCTCCTCATCCTGTCATGTGTATAAATAGTGTTCCCTGTGTGTGCTCCAGGGTCCGGTATTGTATGTGAATGTTCATGTCATGTATAGCGTGAGTGGTCCTTTGTGTTTATTAAACCCATTTGGATTAATGTACTCCTCGTCTCTCTCCGTTCCTTGCTCCACAGTCCGCTCAGCAGTGCACCCGTGACAGTTATAGCCCTGCTTGTTTTAAATGTTTTTATGAAATATCTGTATTGACTGCATGATCATATCATCGTATTATTAACTGCCATGCGAGCCACAAATTAAACCTTGGTGAACCCGCAGTACCCGCTGTGCACCATTTTCCTGATTCCACCGGGGTGGCGGTTGCACTGATGGCTTGGGCCCGTGATCGCTGCTTGCTGCTATGTTTACAAATTACATTTGATTACAAAATACTCAAAAGTTATTAAATACGTATTTTAAATACATTTAATTAAAATACTGCCCATCTCTATAAACTATGTATATAATCAGGGGTGTGAAGTAACGAATTACAAATACTCACGTTACAGTAATTAAGTAGTTTTTATCAGTAATTGTACTTTTTTGAGTAGTTTACTTACTCACTTATGAGACGCGCGATCTGCGCTGCCTCGTCTCTCTCTCGCGTGCGTTCTGCATCAGTCATTTGGATAAGTCGTTGTTGCTTGTTGAACTTGCGGACTTTTGATGAGTTTGAGCGCGTGATGCGCGCTGTGAAAAAGTGTGTTGGAAACACAAATTGAGGACCAATCTGCACCTCATTGATGACCCGTGGCGTTAATATACTGCATCTGTGCCAGCGCGTGATGTAATAAAACTGCAGCTCGTTAATAAACGTTTTTAAAAAAAATCCATTTGATACAATCCGCCTTAAATTAGCATGTGCACTCGCGCATAAACAATTTTCAAGTTCAACACTTTTTGTTCCGTTCAGTTGTGGATGCTACTGATTCACCGAGACCGCCGCGGCTCCGCAAAGAGACGTGTGTGTGCGTGTGTGAGAGAGCGAGAGAGAGAGAGTGAGAGTGTGTGTGTGTGTGTGTGTGTTTTCTTCTGAAAAAGTTTCCCCAGAAATACTTCGCTATTTAATGCATTTTTCCTTACAAATTGTATTATCAGCATAACAATTCGAGTAAATGTGTAAAAGGTATGGCATGAAGCCATCCTTCTAGAACAATGTGCATTTATTGCATTTAAAATTGTAACATAAATTATCAAGTTTGGTTATTCGTATTTCTTTATTGCAAAACGCTAAAACTGGCACCGTTTTGGAGAGAAATGGGCTCTCATTTTAACCCATATCATGGTGTGTGATGCTGAACTATGAGTTTCTAATGGTGTTTGTATTTGCACTGTTCTAAACATTAATATTTTATGTGCAACAACAGCATGCTGTCTCAGTGGCCTTACACATGATTTTAAATCTATTTTTCAAACTTTATGATTTAAATGGGGATGATTGTACTGAG
>NW_015544181.1:80726-81931 GCF_001515605.1 Sinocyclocheilus anshuiensis
GTAGAATCCACAGCTCAGTACTCACTACTCAATACTCATGAGTACTTTTAAATAGGCTACTCTTTTACTCTTACTCCAGTAGTTTTTTGGACAAGTACTTTTACTCTACTCACACTACATTTTTTGGACGGAAATGGTACTTTTACTTGAGTATATTTTTTCAGTACTCTTTCCACCACTGTATATAATGCTGAATACAATTCATGGTAAAGCAATGGGGGAATTGAAAGTTGTTGGTCCTATTAATAATGTGTAATTTTACCAGTAAATTAACATAGTGCCATATAGAGCATATTTGTGTAACATACTTCTATGCTTTCAGATAAACTTCATAAGCCTATTCTTAATAATAAATTCTTATTATAAACTTATTCTTATTAGGGCCCGAGCACCGCGGTGCGAGGACCCTCTTGGAATTGCTCCGTTTATTAGGGCCCAAGCCACTAAGGCGCAGGGGCCTATTGTTTTTCTAAGGATTATTATTATTATTAGGGCCCAAGCTTTGGTAACACTTTGTAATAACTGCACGCTATGAATCATTAGATAAGCATTAGTAAATAGTCAGTTAATCCTTTATAAATATTGTCCCAACATTAATAGTCATTAGTAAGCAGTTTATAAATACAGAAAAAATATTTTTGGGTTCTGTATCCCTCTGTGTTGTGTTTGATTAACTTTTCTTTTTGGAAGATTAATGAGCTTTTAAATCTCCTTTGTAAATGCTTTAGAAGGTATAAACAATCATCACTTTAGATGAGCTCACAAAAATAGATGGCTGGCAGCTTCTAAATGTTTTATAACTACCTGACTTAATCATGAGTTACGGTAGGACTATGTGTTTATAAAGCATTTATTAACACACTGAGCAACTATTATCATGTCAACCCTCTACATTGCGAGTAAATCACTCGCATATGCGACTTTGACGAACTCCTCCAACAGTTTTAATCAAATCATCTTCAAATTTGGTAAGGGTCATCACAAGGCCTTTGTGACGTTAAATTGCGAAGATTTTGAGTTTTCGTCAAGGCAACAGGAAGTGTCATGGTTAACACTGTTATGGACTCCTACGAACATATTAAAAAGCGTCAGCAAGTGTTAAATAGCCTAGCAACATGCTAGAAACATACTAAAGCATGCTAGCAGCACTTAGCTAAGTGCTAAAGCATGCTATTAATGCAGTGAAACAAGAAGTTACTGTAACT
>NW_015544181.1:81962-82564 GCF_001515605.1 Sinocyclocheilus anshuiensis
TGCTGGCAACAGGAAGTGACATGTTTAGCACTGTTATGGACTCCTAGGAACATAATAAAAAGCGTCAGCAAGTGTTAAATAGGCTGGCAACATGCTAGAAACATACTAAAACATGCTAGCAACACTTAGCTAAGTGCTAAAGCATGCTATTAATGCAGTGAAAGAGGAAGTTACTGTAACTCAGGCATGCAGTGTCCAATCTGCCCCAAACTTCACACATTTGATAGGTGTTATGTCGTGAACAAATACCCATGCCCAAATTCAGTTATACTCATAGCGCCACCTGCTGGCAACAGGAAGTGACATGCTTAACACTGTTATGGACTCCTAGGAACATATTAAAAATCGTCAGCAACTGTTACATAGGCTGGCAACATGCTAGAAACATTCTAAAACATGCTAGCAACACTTAGCTAAGTGCTAAAGCATGCTATTAATGCAGTGACAGATGAAGTTACTGTAACTCAGGCATGCAGTGTCCAATCTGCCCCAAACTTCACACGTTTGATAGGTGTTACGTCCTGAACAAATACCCATGCCCAAAATCAGATATACTAATAGTGCCACCTGCTGGCAACAGGAAGTGACATGCTTAACACTGT
>NW_015544182.1:0-617 GCF_001515605.1 Sinocyclocheilus anshuiensis
TTCAGTCTCGGTATTGTTTATCAATTCGGATGTTGTAGTCATCTGGGTCAGTTTATTTTGACTGATAACTACTTCCTGAGGAATTCCCATCAAACTGGTTGCACACAAAATTTTGATGTAATTTTTGTCACCTGAATGAAAAATCAACGGATGTTTTGTTGGTTCCCATTTGCTTTGTTCTGCCTTTTTCATCATTGGGCCTAGATCTTTTGCTTCCCAGTTTTTCTTGTTCTGCCTTTTTCATCATTGGTCCTAAATCTTTTGCTTCCCAATTTTTTCCTACATATACTGCAATATGTGGGACCGAATTAGTTACACTGAACCATTTTTTAACAAATTCACCTTCTGGTATATTTAAAGCTGCTCCCTGTTTACCTATTATTATGTACTGGGAGACCATCTCAATTTGTTGTCCTTTTGTTTCTTCCTGCCATTTTTGTTCTATTTTTTCATCTCTTTCAGGATCATATATCATTGTGCAGTGAAATTCTGATTTTGGTAACTGTGCTTCTGGAATTTGTGCCTCAATAAACTTTCCCCATTTATTAATTGTCTGTCTCACAGATTTGCAAAATAGGTTCTTGATCAGCTTTAGTTGTTAAAATTGGAAGCTGACT
>NW_015544183.1:0-944 GCF_001515605.1 Sinocyclocheilus anshuiensis
AATCCAGGTCCCGAAATCAGGATTGACTCCTTTCACCAAAATATACTTTTATTTTTTTGTCGTAAATCGTTGAAACCGAGGCCTAGCTGACACCCCAGCACGTACGGCTACCCTCACCTACGATCAAAACGACACCGCCACGCGCATTATCCTGCCCAACCAAACTTTATGGATCAATGTCCCTAAGGGTTCGATCCTCCATATTGACGATTTGGCATTGTATCACCTTACCGACGACGAGTATCAGGCCGAACTCGAAATCTCACCCTTCTTCAAACAGCATTCCTTCGTCCTCGATCCAGAACTGGAAGAAAGGATCAAGGAGGAAGGAACGCAACTTATTGATTTGACTCCGGTTGATACAGCTTAAGAAGCTATCGCTCGCCTTCCGCCCGCTGGCGCGCCAATCATTCAGTCTTGGTCTGCCGCTAATACAGCGCTTTGCGTTTCTACTATTGTAGGATATGTTGTGACTCTGACACTTGCCTTCCTCCTCCACAAGCGAGTGAACGCCGTCCAAGAGTCTTTCAACAAGTGCACGTCCGGCGTCCCGCGCATGTTCCGACGTGATAAAACTGACCAAGAACCTGAACCTGAACCTGAGAACTCAACAAGCCTGACTGAGATTACGCCGATACCGCCTCGTCGAACCTCTGACAGCTAGAGTAATCGAAACGACCCAATTCTAGACAATCCCAAACAATGCACCCCTATCTCAAGTTTCTAAGCTGAACATTCCCAATGGGAACATCACCGCGCAAAAGGGGGATGTGTAGGATCTCTGTCTTCGAACGGACCCACTTACACTATTGAGTCACACATGAAACAATCACATTCCATTGAGACAAACTGAGGAACCCCTATGCAACCAGCTGCGGTCGTAAAACTCATGCAGGGTCAGTGAAGTGTTGAAGCAGTTCCTGTACTATCTAGCGTATCGTCTC
>NW_015544183.1:2565-12403 GCF_001515605.1 Sinocyclocheilus anshuiensis
GGGTTCCCTCAGCAGCCATCCAGGAAGCCTTCGTCAGTAACGGGACATCATCTCAGCTTTTCAGCTGTCAACCAAGCAGAACGCAAGTAACGAACAAAATCTTATCTCTGCTGAACTGGTTTCGAGCTAATTTAAGCAGTAAACTTAAGACAAATTCTCTGCTTTGTGAATTCTCTCAGGTGAATTTAAATCACTCGTGAAAACGAGTTAGAACTTTGAAACTTCATGCAACTCCGTCAACTCTCATTCTAAAGAAACTGTATGTTTGTGTGTATGTGTGTTTTAGCTTAGTTTTGATGTAATCTAGAATAGCCAATAAAATTCATGTTTCATTTATAAAGAATCGTTGTTTGGTGTCATATAATTTTAAGGTTAAAACTTTTGCCAAAGATCCCTTGCTGCCTAGCTCGTAGCTTACTCATAATAATTACTATAATAGCTTATAACTTATCAAAACATGTATTAACCCGTGGCCAGGGAGAATACAGATATTCAAATTGTTAAAATATACTAAGAATCACCGGCTCGCTGGACGACCCTTGATTTAAAGTGTAAACTATCAAATTTGGAATCAGTTCTAATCAGGTTGAATTCGAATCTTCAGATCCTAGTCCTCTCAAAACCTGAATGAAATAATAATAATTAATTCCCTTACAAATTAGTTAATTTCATTACAATCAGCTCCATTGGCCGTGTTGGAACCGTAAAGCACTGCAGACATGTGCAGTGTAAATAAGGGTTTATCCAAGCATTAATGGCAAGGAAAGTCCCTTATACTTGAGAGTGGCCATGTATAAGGTGTTTCTAGGAGGTTACAGTACATTAAAGAATGATCATGTGATTTGTACGTACACCAGGTAACCTGTAAATGTGAATAAACTGTTCCCATTGCAGTTTTGTGAAATATTCCTTTTTCAAATTGCCTGAAAAACCACCTCATGTGAGCGTAAAAAAATTTTTTGCGATATATGGGAGTTTTCGTGAAATTGATGTGTTTCTATTGGGCTTATTTTCAATTCACAATTCCAATTTGCGCAATTTGAAGGGTAATGGAAATGCTCTTTTTGCCAAGTTAGTAGCCTGTTAGTTAAGGGTATTTCTGTGAATGTGTGTAGGTTTTGTCATTTCCCCAGTGGCTACACTTCTATGTTCTGGTAGTCAGCCATAGCTGTATGATTTATTCTCTGCTAAACTATAAAAACAAAATCTTATTACCTAGCAGAAAACTCGTTACACAGGCACAAAGCACAAAAGACCTAATTTATGGTATAATTAGATTCATAAGCTCAGGCTTTTTGCCAATACTTTCTCTATACCGATCATAGACGCACCATCAAATGTGCAAAAGCGAATACACAGAGCTACACACACTACAGCCACTCAATAGCCATTGTTGATATAAATTTAAACCCGTCTAGACCTCTATTGAAACAATCAGCCACAGGAGGTCACATGCTACAATGATTTTACCCCAGATAAAGGGTGTTTTTAGATATAATGAGAAGTGGAGACACTAAAACCCCCTTAACCTGGGTAAAATCACTTTAACACACAGTTTGGAGTGATTTATTGGTTTTACAAAATGGCTGCAACTGCAATACGATAGAAAACAACAAAAACAAGAAATAGTTCATTAGTTTAACTGTAGGATGTTTGCGATTGCCAAAGTGTCTCATTCAATTCAACTATCAGTTTTATAATGGCTCTTTTATATCAGTGCTTTGGGTGGTCTGCCTTCTCTTTGTTTTGACATACCTACATAAGTAGCTACCTTGTATATTGCTGTGAATGTTTTCCACCTAGACATTTACAGTAAAATAATGAAAAGCGGTTATAGAATGTTGACACAAGATGGAGAACTTATGTAATTATGCCATAATAGATATGATTAATTCCCACGAATAATATGAAATCTTTGTTTTGACATACCTACATAAGTAGCTACCTTGTATCTTGCTGTGAATTTTTTCCACCTAGACATTTACAGTAAAATAATAATGAAAAGCGGTTATAGAATGTTGACACAAGATGGAGAACTTATGTAATTATGCCATAATAGATATGATTAATTCCCACGAATAATATGAAATTAAAGGTAATTTATGAGAAATGTAGCAAAGACATTTAAGAATGGAACATTTCGAAGGTTAAGTCAGCATTCATAAAACCACAATGAGTGATTTAGACTATCAAGTGATTTTAAAGGTAAACAGTAAGATATAGTTCTCTGTAATGTGATAAAACTCACGTCTGCACATATAATTCTCTGTATCAGCACGCACATCCTTAAAATAAATAATCGCATTCTACATGAATAGGCCAAATTATAATACAGTAGCTGTAAATCTAGACATGGCAGTGGAGAGCGCTGGAATAAAAACATTTCTACAGCCCTCTAGTAACAGGATACAATGGCTCTTTGTGGCGATTTTTATACATGTGTCATATGTATATTTCATACAGACAAGTGCTCAGTCTTGCACACTAATATGATAAAATAAGTTTGAATACTCTCTCAGAAAAAAAGGTACAAAAGCTGTCACTGGGGCTGTACCTTTTCTGTACCATTTAGGTACTAATATGTACCTTTAAGGTGCTAATCTGCAGCATTTAGGGGTAAATAAGGTACAAAGAGGTATCTTTTGAAAGGATACCACCCTAGTGACAGCTTTCAGCTTCCTCCACAAAAAGAAAAGATGAAACAGGTAGATTGAAACGTGAAGAAAATGCGAGTGGTGCTAGCAACTCTAGCCACCACATTGCTAGGGTGTAGTTTAAGGAACCCATCCCAAGTTTTTCAAAACCTCTAAGCCTAAGAATGAGAAATAATAATATGTACCTTAAACAAGCAGCAATAAAACAGCAGCATTGTGAATAGCTGAGAATGTACAATTGTTTCGCACGTGCATGTGCAGGCCACATGCAGATGTCATATTTGAATGCTGCTTTCACTCTGTACTGTCAAGCAATAAAGCTCAAGTCTAAAAGCTGCATTTTAATAAATGTGACAGCCTGCTAGAGTGTGCATTGTATTACATACAACATGTATTTATTTAAGTGTGAGTGTTCTGTGGAGCTTTGGCAGTGCGTTTTCTAGTATGTGTGTTTGTGTTTGTGTGTGTTTATGTTCCTAGTCTGAGCCGCTTCCGATCCCAGTCACTTTCCCAGGATGTGGACGGAGCCAGCGCCGGCTGTTCACATAAACTCTGAGTGATGATAGAATTTTGAGTCTACCCCGTGTAGATGAAGTGTACGCACATGCATGCCGATATACACTCTGACGCAGTAAAGCCAAGAAAAACAAAAGTCAAACCCTCATACAAACAAAGCGTCCAGAGGTGCTACACACTGCCCGCACACAACAAAAATAGATGTGGCTGTAAATGACCCATGCAATTGTGTGCGTATGTTTTCTTTCAACCGTTTCCAAGCTTAGTGCAATATGCAAAACCTCCCAAAAAAAACATTGAAAATGGATTCTACAGCGAAATATTAATTGTATTCCACTAACAAAAGCATTAAAACAACTAATGGTACGACCATTGATGCATAAAATGCCCAAAACATGGTTCTTAGTCTAGCATTATGGTAGTAAAGGCATGTTTACATGGCAGAGTTTAACTGTTCTGTGCCTGCTCAAAATTCTAGGTAAAGACATAATGCTGCATAAAAGCCAGATTAAATTATGCTTGCTCTGACCCACCTCAGCCCCTAGTATCAAAGTATAAAATTGTAATTGCTGTGTAAATGCATTCATGTCACTTTTGGATATTAACAGCTGCAGATTCCATTTATTTTCATCATAAGGTACAGGCCTTCTGCTGAAGTTCATATCATATTTTGTTTGCCATGAAAGAAACAAAGTCACACAAATTTGCAATGACATGAGAATTTACATGTTCGGATTAAATATTCCTTTAAACACTTACAAGGAATAGTGCATCCAAAAAGGAAAAATGTGTCATGATTTAATCAACTTCATGTCATTCCGAACCTGTATCCCTTCAGTTGCTTTTGAAACTCATGTAGTGGAATAGTGTTATAGAGTGAAAATTGTGAAAGGAAAGCCATTATCCACATGAAAACACAGTGCTCATTATGTTCTGAACAGCCAATGTGGGGTGAGGATCTATGTACTATTTATGTTTTTTGGGAAGAATTACGATTCCAGTGTGGCCAAAACTCACCGCACTATCCATATCTCAATACACACATACTCACACACAGCAGCACAGTCTGCAAATGCTCATTTTAAGTTGTCTGGGTCTGACACACATACACACAAACAGCCTAAACTTCAACAACCTAAACCCAAAATGGATTGAGACATAAACCTGAGTACAACAGTCACATACAAATATCTATCATAGTGTAACAGTATTCTTGAATATGGCTTTATCTGCTGAATATGTAATTGTGATGCTGATGTAAAATAACATCTGCAACTTTAACTGCCGGATAAAAAATGCAGTGCGTACATGTTCATTTTGTTGCCGTTTGTATTTCTGCAGTGTGTGTGTGTGTGTGTTAAATGGCATTTGTGAAACATCCATCCATCCATTTTCCAAACTGCCTGTCCTATGGAGTCCAGTGATGGATAATTTATAAATGATTCATTCATTGCATCTGTCACATGACAAATTAACAAAAGACTCGGGAGGTAAAGTAAAATTTTATGTTCCTCATAAATTATCTTTGGCTGCATTATAATGATTTCTTAATTCATCCTTCACAGGGAGTTTGATTGACAGGTGATCTGACCAATCATAATGCTGAATCTGCCATTTTTGTCTGACAAACAAACCAGACAGGAGAGTAGAATAACATCGGTGGACTTGAACTTGAAAAATGGTGTATATTGATATATTTCTGTGGTTGAAATAAGATACCTTCTGACGTTCTGATGTTTATTTCGTGCTATAACTAGTAAAGAGGAAGAAATGATCCGTTCACGTGCCGCTTGAACTGAGGCACAACAGCGATCTCTCACGACACAAAGAGCAACAGATCGAATGATCGAAAACCAGTAAGATTATCCGATCTTCCCATCACTAATTGGGTCATGGGATTTAGGAAACAGCAACAGGTGAATTTGGAAATAATTGCATTTATATGAAATCCTGCACAGTATTACTCACATCTATGAGAGAAAATAAACCGGCACCATGGTTTTGTCATGATTTTTGGACTTGCAATATGGCAACATGATTTATACATGGTAATACCACAGGTTCCTTCAAAGTATACCATGATCAAATCTGTTAGCAGTAAGCACAGTGGTAGTGCCACAGAAGACTGTGATTGTGATTGATAAGATGACAAATAGACAAATTAACCAAACATTAGCATTAACAATACAGTATCATGTGTTTGCATTGACTCTGTGTGTGCTGATAATCACAGTCTCAATTTTATGCCCTATCAGTCTTGGTGAATGACTCAATGTGGGATTTATGAAGTTCTTGTCAGTTTGGATCTGATCCATGATCAGCTGTGGAGTTGGAATGCAATGACTTAATCGCTGTAGTTTGTGTTGTAATGTCTATAAAAAGAGAGGGCAAAAGGGCCTGAGGTTTGTGTTAAACGCTCCTGTAGGTATCATCCTGTGACTGAAGTGTGTTTAACTCCCACACACACAGATGTGCTTGAGACCCACCCAGGAGTGCCCACCCAGAGGTTGGCACGAGAAAGGTGCTTGAGGTTTTGGGATTAGATTTCGTCAGCCTGGCATGGGTCTCCCTGGCGTCCCTGTGTGGCACACTTATGTCTTTCTCTCTGCTGCTGAATAATAGCCTGTTGAACTTGGCCGGCACTTGTTCTAATATCCTTGAGTTTTATTCTCGGGATACTAGTATAAGAAAAAAAGGGTGAAATTTATTTTTGCTTTATCAGTATGCATATTTTAGTAGTGTCTACCAAGACAATTCTCATTTTGGGGTAAATTATGCCTTCAAGGATGGCCATGTGACGGACTGGTCGTCCGTCCAGGGAGTGTTTTCCTGCCTACGTTCCAAGAAGCTGAGGTGGGCTCCTGCGTCCCCACGATCCTACATAGAACAAGCAGTTTTTAAAAATGGATGGATGGATGACTTAAGAATTGGATATTTTGATTTACCAAGCACCCAGAACATGATAGCAAATATCAATCGCATTTTATTCAGAAAGCATAAAAAGTCATAACCATAAGCCATAAATATTCTGCACAAATCATATGAATCAAGCTTCTTTTTAACATTTATATGAAAATGATTTGTACATTAACTGGTTCATTCGCACATTACAGTAAATTACTGTAAAAATGACCAGAATATTCCAGCAAACACATATATGTTTTATGTTTGTTCTGTTTTGCTTGAGTTGGACTTTGTTTAGTTTTGCTCTGTTCCCAGTTCAGTTTCATGTGAGTGAGTGAGAAAGTGAGTGATGTGACGGCCAAGTATGGTTAATTTGTGCTCTACATTTAACCCATCCAAGTGCACGCACACACACACACACACACACACACACACACACACACACACAGCGTTCTGATGTTTATTTCGTGCTATAACTAGTAAAGAGGAAGAAATGATCCGTTCACGTGCCGCTTGAACTGAGGCACAACAGCGATCTCTCACGACACAAAGAGCAACAGATCGAATGATCGAAAACCAGTAAGATTATCCGATCTTCCCATCACTAATTGGGTCATGGGATTTAGGAAACAGCAACAGGTGAATTTGGAAATAATTGCATTTATATGAAATCCTGCACAGTATTACTCACATCTATGAGAGAAAATAAACCGGCACCATGGTTTTGTCATGATTTTTGGACTTGCAATATGGCAACATGATTTATACATGGTAATACCACAGGTTCCTTCAAAGTATACCATGATCAAATCTGTTAGCAGTAAGCACAGTGGTAGTGCCACAGAAGACTGTGATTGTGATTGATAAGATGACAAATAGACAAATTAACCAAACATTAGCATTAACAATACAGTATCATGTGTTTGCATTGACTCTGTGTGTGCTGATAATCACAGTCTCAATTTTATGCCCTATCAGTCTTGGTGAATGACTCAATGTGGGATTTATGAAGTTCTTGTCAGTTTGGATCTGATCCATGATCAGCTGTGGAGTTGGAATGCAATGACTTAATCGCTGTAGTTTGTGTTGTAATGTCTATAAAAAGAGAGGGCAAAAGGGCCTGAGGTTTGTGTTAAACGCTCCTGTAGGTATCATCCTGTGACTGAAGTGTGTTTAACTCCCACACACACAGATGTGCTTGAGACCCACCCAGGAGTGCCCACCCAGAGGTTGGCACGAGAAAGGTGCTTGAGGTTTTGGGATTAGATTTCGTCAGCCTGGCATGGGTCTCCCTGGCGTCCCTGTGTGGCACACTTATGTCTTTCTCTCTGCTGCTGAATAATAGCCTGTTGAACTTGGCCGGCACTTGTTCTAATATCCTTGAGTTTTATTCTCGGGATACTAGTATAAGAAAAAAAGGGTGAAATTTATTTTTGCTTTATCAGTATGCATATTTTAGTAGTGTCTACCAAGACAATTCTCATTTTGGGGTAAATTATGCCTTCAAGGATGGCCATGTGACGGACTGGTCGTCCGTCCAGGGAGTGTTTTCCTGCCTACGTTCCAAGAAGCTGAGGTGGGCTCCTGCGTCCCCACGATCCTACATAGAACAAGCAGTTTTTAAAAATGGATGGATGGATGACTTAAGAATTGGATATTTTGATTTACCAAGCACCCAGAACATGATAGCAAATATCAATCGCATTTTATTCAGAAAGCATAAAAAGTCATAACCATAAGCCATAAATATTCTGCACAAATCATATGAATCAAGCTTCTTTTTAACATTTATATGAAAATGATTTGTACATTAACTGGTTCATTCGCACATTACAGTAAATTACTGTAAAAATGACCAGAATATTCCAGCAAACACATATATGTTTTATGTTTGTTCTGTTTTGCTTGAGTTGGACTTTGTTTAGTTTTGCTCTGTTCCCAGTTCAGTTTCATGTGAATGAGTGAGAAAGTGAGTGATGTGACGGCCAAGTATGGTTAATTTGTGCTCTACATTTAACCCATCCAAGTGCACGCACACACACACACACACACACACACACACACACACACACACAGCAGTGAGTAGTGAACACACACCTGGAGCAGTGGGCAGCTATTTGCTGTGCCTTGCTCAAGGATCTCACCTCAGTCATGGGTATTGAAGGTGGAAGAGACTGCTGTTCATTCACTCCCTCCACCTATACAATTCCTACTGGTAATGAGACTCGAACCCGTGATCTTCGGGTTACAAGTTTGACTCTCTATCCATTATGCTACATTTGCCCAATGTGTTAATTCTTCTGTTGCTATAGTGTTTGATTTTCCCTCATTAGGTTCATCTGTGTCTAGTTTATCTCGTTGTGCCCCTAGTGTTTCACTGGCTGCGTCTGAAAGCTAAAAAAATGCTGCCTTCGGAGGATGCATTTCAAGGTAGGAAGGCGTCAAGGCATGTCAGCTTCACTTCCTGTCTCCTGAGATGCCTTCATTTGATCGAATATTGAAAGCAGCATAGATGTATCCTTCACTGCCTTTGATATCCCACAATCCTGTGCATTCTATTCCGTGATGTTTGGACTAATAAAGATGGCATCTGAAAGTTGCATTTGTTTGGTCAGTTTGTGTGTAAATGTATGTTTCTGACCAACTTTTAGCACTTCTGATGTTATTTCTAGTGAGAAATTAGTGCCATAGTAATTAAATATCCACTTAGTTATCACCAAAGCTCTTATTGTTTTGTTGTAGATCATTAAACCGTTACGCTGCCTCAGAAGCATGTCCGAAATCAGTTTCATGAGGTGCCTTTGTGCGCAAACACTGCCTGCAAAGTCATTGACTGATAAGGCAGCAAGGCAACAAGTCAGCAGCCTAAGCTTTAGGATGCAGCCCCTGTGTATATATAATTCTCATTTTCAGTTCACGTATAGATTTCCTGAAGAAGTTTAGTTTTGAGTTTATTCTGATTAAAATATACATTACTTGCAAATAGATCCAGCACTTTTATTACATTGCTGACAATATGCTGTTCACACAAGCAATGGATTTCTGGCTTTTTACTGGCAAGATACCATTCACACATCAGTACCAAAATACTGGTAAACTGTGATGTCAATCTTCAGAAATAACCTTTAAACGGTTTATCAAATAAATCATTGAATATTGCTTAGTTATCACCAAGCTCGTTCTATTTGTTGTAGATCATTGAACCATTAAGCTGCCTCAGAAGCATGTCCGAAATCAGTTTCATGAGGTGCCTTTGTGCGCAAACACTGCCTGCAAAGTCATTGACTGATAAGGCAGCAAGGCAACAAGTCAGCAGCCTAAGCTTTAGGATGCAGCCCCTGTGTATATATAATTCTCATTTTCAGTTCACGTATAGATTTCCTGAAGAAGTTTAGTTTTGAGTTTATTCTGATTAAAATATACATTACTTGCAAATAGATCCAGCACTTTTATTACATTGCTGACAATATGCTGTTCACACAAGCAATGGATTTCTGGCTTTTTACTGGCAGGATACCATTCACACATCAGTACCAAAATACTGGTAAACTGTGATGTCAATCTTCAGAAATAACCTTTAAACACTGCACTGTTTTCTTCACCCTGCCTTAATGAAGAAAAAGCTCACTTTTTTTCTGTACCTGTATTTTTGAAAAGGTCCTGTTCATGTTCACATGATCTCTTAAAGGCAGTGTTGGGCAAGTTACTCTGAAAATGTAATCAAATTACTGATTACTGATTACTCCTTTTAAAAGTAATCACGC
>NW_015544183.1:12527-12681 GCF_001515605.1 Sinocyclocheilus anshuiensis
TTGTTAAAATTACAAATGACTTGCTTCTTGCGTCAGACCAAGGCTGTATCTCATTGCTAGTTTTACTTGATCTTAGATCTTAGTGCGACACTATAGATCATGACATACTCGTAGATCGATTACAAAACTATACAGGTATTCAAGGGTCAAGGGC
>NW_015544183.1:12819-13056 GCF_001515605.1 Sinocyclocheilus anshuiensis
GATGATACTCAACTATATATCTCAACAAGACCAGATGAAACTTCTAAATTATCTAAGCTAACAGAGCTAACTGAGAATGTAAAAGATTGGATGACCAATAATTTTCTCCTATTAAATTCGGATAAGACAGGGATAACAGGGATATTACCAAAAGACAGTACACCGAATCTCGTGGATTACAATTTGCAACTAGACGGATGTACGGTTACTTCCTCTACAGTCAAAAATCTGGGTGTT
>NW_015544183.1:19855-26949 GCF_001515605.1 Sinocyclocheilus anshuiensis
AGTAATTAGTTGAATTACTAGCTACGTTAATTTTTTCTCCATGAAATTTCTGAAATCCCAGCATACACGCTCCCGATAAATATTTGTTATTAAAGCATCAACATTCACAGAACACTGTTATTTTTAATTAAAGCAAGCGGCTGTTGCAGGCATGGTTTGGCATGGCAGAATGCTAGTTTTACTTGATCTTAGTGCTGCGTTCGACACTATAGATCATGACATACTCGTAGATCGATTACAAAACTATACAGGTATTCAAGGGCAGGCTTTAAGATACTCGCCCATCTTGTCCCGCGCCGCACTCTGTTGCGTAGGGTCTCGCGGGAGCAGGGCTCTAATCCACTGGCACTTGACTCGACAGCGCGTGTGCTACATCCTTTTTACAATCTCTAGATTATAAAACACTGCATTCTGTCAGCAATGAATTGTTGCAGTAACGTATAGAGACTTCGGCTTGTAACTATACTCTAATTACTATTTTGAAAATTATAACACGTTAAATTACTCCGTTACTAAAAAAGTAATCAAATTACAGTAACGTGTTACTAAGTAATGTGTTACTGCCCAACACTGCTTAAAGGTAATTTACCAGTAAAGTCTCTATCTGTGAAAGGAGCTAATAAAAAGACAGCCAGGGCATCAAAGGTTAGTTGGATGATGGTCAGATGGTCTCCTTGTTTCTAAATATACATTCTTGACTATGCTATGATTCAAAATTAGTAAGACTATCACGGAAATAACCACGCATACTTCTCCAGCATATTCAAGCATTCATCTTTCCTCCGAGTCTCGCCATTATCTCCGCTTCCTCTCCAGACAGTGACCGTCCAAGCTTTCTCTCTTTCTCTCTCACTTCATTTTTCTGTTCCCATTTTTCTTGGCAGATGACAGGAGACTTTGACATCTGCTGATGATCTAATGCAACCGCTCAGGTCCAAATTCAGCAGAATAAAAGCAAAAGTGCTCACGCCGAATGTCTTTTCTCCTCATTCATTTCAAGACAGACAGCCTGCCTGGCCTTTAAAACCTCACTTCAGTCATTTTCATTGCTCTCTAAATATTGCTGATGATGTGAGTTGGATGTGGGATCCAGAGATGCATTTTCCACTGGGTCAAGAGATCTAAGGCAAAAAAAAACAACACACGTTTATGTGCGGTACACTGCCTTTGATGTAGTATTACCCAGCACAAATGAAGTATCTCAGTTTAGATGTTTATATACCAGCTGCGTTAAAGAGAAAATTGGATGCATTGCTAAATGGTGTGTGTGTACCCTTAAGACTCGTTCTTGCTCACCTCCCACAACAAAGGGCAGCATTGTGTATCCTGTAGTCCCCCTACCCCATCCCCTCCGGCTGGTCTCAGTGCAGTTCAACTGAGAGCACTCCGTTGGGACCACACTTGTTTGCTTTTCTGGGATCAGTTAAAATCATGCATGTAATAAGGAGAAAATGGCTTTTAAGCCTGCCTGTAGGAAACAGTGCCCGATGAACCATTATCCCTTATTAAAGACAGAGCCCAGAGTTGGAGGAGAGACAGGAGGACACTGCTGCCCACAGATGGAGGGTCTTACTGCCCTGCTGATCTCTGATTATTCTGACTGCTATTTATTTTTGTCCGTCTATGCTAAATAATCTCGCCAGGAGAGCAAGTTACTACTGCGGTCCAGGGATGTGCATCATTTAGAACTCAAAGGTGCTGTATGTAATGTTTTGACTGTACTAAAGCATTTTTTTATATTTGCAGATATAAAAAAATATATGACAGGATGATAGGATTACAGCAAATAGGATGGCGGCGCGTTCACACACTGCGGCTTCTCTCTCTCCCGACAGAAAGGTGTTTTCGTGTTTTTTGTCTTGTGAGTCGCAGTGTTTTTGTACGTTATTTAGGAAACATGTTAAGTTTGCAAACAAAGCTACAGCCAGTTATTTTACTTTGAAATGTGCTTTCCATGTCGGAATGTCTGTTTTTGTCCATGTGATTCCGCCCACTGCCAGTTTACCCAATAGTATTTCGCTATCCGGGTTGCCAGTTGCTGAAAAACACAGTGAATTGCAGCCATGGAAGCCAGAAAATGAACTGGGTCAGAAATGGCAGATTCTACACGACTTAAAAAGCCTCAGTGTCCATCTAAAAATCTTTAGACCAGAGGAATATTAAAATGCGGATAAATCAACTCATCAGCTTAAGTGTAAGGCTCATTGTCTTCCACTGTCAATTGCGCTTGTTCCAGTTGCATGTCCTCAATCTGGCTCTGACTCTCTCCAATATTTTGAATTTGGACTGCAGTACCCATTTCAAACGCTAGCTGTCAATATTACATACTGCACCTTCAACTAAATACCAATTACTGAATATAAAATGAAGCAAGCAAGCAAGATGCAGAATTGTAATTTGAATTAGGATTAAAGTTTGATTAAAGGAATATTTCAGCCAAAAATGAAAATTCTCATTATTCACTCGCCTTAAAGTCCCTATGAAATCAAAATTGAAGTTTTTTTTTTGTTTGTTTTTTAGTATGAATATTTTAGCATTAAGATTATCTATAAACTAGTGTGCTCCAAAATAATGACAAACTTAGCATTTAGAAGATATCCACCTTATTTTTCAACGCGGAAGTAAGCCGTTTTCTGTGAATGTGCAAGACTTCTGGTTCATTAGGGAAATTCCACTGTAGGGAAATAAGGAGAAGTATAACAAAGTGCAGTAAACGGTAAAACAATTTGCAAACCAGTGTGTTCATAATTAAGATAATAGATTAAAATAATATGATAAGAGGCACCAGTTTGCAATATCAAGAAGCAAAAGGAGCTGTTTTGTACAGCTAAAAATAGCTGGAAGCAAATGACAAGGGAAGCCAGACCCATTAAATTTACAAATGGCCGCGCCCGCTCTTACAGGAAAAATAAGGTGGATAATCATTCAAAACTTGCAGTCACTAACTTCTGCCAATATGGATAAATTATTTTGATGAGATCACCCTGCACTTCAGCTTCTCGTCAAACTTTCTGTCCAATCAAATGCTCTCTAGAATCCGAAACGTCCTGCCCCCTACACTATAAATATACCAGGGGTGTCAAACTCAATTCCTGTTTTTTTTTTCCAACCCTGCTCCAACACACGTACCATGCAGTTCTCAAATGGGGGTTATGTGCAACACACTTCTGTATTCTGTTAACCTGGTCTCGCCGCTTCTGGTTCAAGCATTTTGCATATGCTTCGTTAAATACGAAGCAGTTTTACTCAAGATGCCTTCAAAGTAGATTCCAAAGATTATCATAAATCACATATGCATATGCACTACTTTTATATAAAAAATTTGAATAAAACGTCAACAATAAAAATGGATAGCTAGTTTAACTGATTATCTTAAAAGTCCATAGATATCGCTATTATTTACTATGGCTGTTAGCGTGTTCTCCGACAAGTGTAAGCGATGATACCTGTTTTCTGGGTTTGGTCAGGTGACGTTCGACATATACCTTATAAGCCTGACTTGATAAGTTGGATCAGGTGTGTTTAATTAGGGTTGAATCTAAACTCTGCAGGGCTCCGGCCCTCCAGGAATTGAGTTTGACACCCCTGAAATAGATGCTGAAGCTGCAGCTGAAATCGGTCACTTGTTCACAGAGTTAATGTATTCTGTAAGCTGAATGGCATGTAGTGCACTATATAGGGGATGGGAAACAATTCAGACAGCGTAAATATGCTTCCCATTGGCGCAAACAAAGTCTGGTTTTGCGTTGTGTAAAGGCGAACCACCGCAGGGCACACACAGTCAGCTCCGGTCCACAGACATGATAGCATGGAGAGGATCATATGTGTGAGTCGGCACAGACTACAAAACATACACAGAATGCTATATTTTATAGTGATTTGGATCAGATTAGGAGGAGAAACAGTTAGACAAACAGCACTAACAAATAGAATAGATAATACTGGTACCATGCACCAATATAAATGACACAGTTTTCAAACTACACATCATCAGCATCATTATAATCACTGTTTTGCTTTAGTAACAGTTTCATATTGAATCTAAAAGGGTAATCTATTAGACTGTGGCTGTTATACGCTGTCAGATGTGGCTTTGCCAAGCTCAAAGGCTCTGGCCCAAGCTGTGATATAAACAAAACGCTATTGGCCACTTAAAAAGGGGGCGGCGCTGCTTGATATGTCTTCCTGTTACAGTTGAAATTACATCAGCACATAGAATAATGCTGCGTGTTTCAAGGCACCTTTAATGTTTTGCTGTTTAACAAAAAAAAAACGTTGAATACTTTGAAATGATTTAGTGGAAAAAAGGGAAAATATACTTATAAATATAAATATAAACTAAAATCACCAGTAGGTGGAGGCAAATCACTGCATGAGTGAGTAACTGAGTCATTCATTCAACTGATTCATTCAAATGACTGATTGATTCAGTAAAGAACCATTACAGAGACGCAAAACAGTTGTTCGATTCCCTTTGATTTCAGGCTTGCTTATAATTAAAAGTCCTGCATTATGCTTAATATTTTTTTTCTGGATATTTTTGGTATTTTGGTTACACAAATTGTATCTGGAATTTAATTCAACATAAGCTCTTATGGCTTCTCTCATATGCATATGCACATATGCACTACTTTTATATAAAAAATTTGAATAAAACGTCAACAATAAAAATGGCTAGCTAGTTTAACTGATTATCTTAAAAGTCCATAGATATCGCTATTATTTACTATGGCTGTTAGCGTGTTCTCCGACAAGTGTAAGCGATGATACCTGTTTTCTGGGTTTGGTCAGGTGACGTTCGACATATACCTTATAAGCCTGACTTGATAAGTTGGATCAGGTGTGTTTAATTAGGGTTGAATCTAAACTCTGCAGGGCTCCGGCCCTCCAGGAATTGAGTTTGACACCCCTGAAATAGATGCTGAAGCTGCAGCTGAAATCGGTCACTTGTTCACAGAGTTAATGTATTCTGTAAGCTGAATGGCATGTAGTGCACTATATAGGGGATGGGAAACAATTCAGACAGCGTAAATATGCTTCCCATTGGCGCAAACAAAGTCTGGTTTTGCGTTGTGTAAAGGCGAACCACCGCAGGGCACACACAGTCAGCTCCGGTCCACAGACATGATAGCATGGAGAGGATCATATGTGTGAGTCGGCACAGACTACAAAACATACACAGAATGCTATATTTTATAGTGATTTGGATCAGATTAGGAGGAGAAACAGTTAGACAAACAGCACTAACAAATAGAATAGATAATACTGGTACCATGCACCAATATAAATGACACAGTTTTCAAACTACACATCATCAGCATCATTATAATCACTGTTTTGCTTTAGTAAGTTTCATATTGAATCTAACGGGGTAATCTGTGGCTGTCACAAGCTGTCAAATGCATCTTTACCGAGCTCAATGGCCCAAGCTGTGATATAAACAAAACGATACTGGCTATTTAAAAAAAGGGGGCAGGGGTGCTCGATATGTCCCACCCTGTCTTCCTCTTTCAATTGAAATTACATCAACACATAGAATAATGCTGTGCATTTCAAGGCACTTCAGTGGCTCTTTAATGTTGTTTCAAATTGTTTTAATACAATGGCAATTAATAAGGAGTTCAAAAGCTCTGCATGTAAAATCACCATCAAAATATCATAAAAGTAGTCTATATGCCTCGAGCTCTGTTTACCAAGTCTTCTGAAGCCACCAAATAGCTTAGAGAAGTATGGACTAAAATTTAAGCAGAGCATCCACACAAGCTCTAATTGCCATATTTTAAAAGAGAAGCAGCTTTTCTGTTTTTTTTTTTAACAAATCACACTTGTGAATCTTTGCCATGAATCAGTTGATATCATCCACAAAATCAGTCTAACTGAATCCTGGTCCTTATACAAAGAGGACATAGGCCTACGACTGACATGCACTGCGATAAAGATCGGCTCAGCAGCAGGACACTGTATCAGCTGAGTGTTTGATTGACAGCCTAATAATGCCTCTTTTGATAAGGCATTATACTACGAATGCTTGTAATACTTCCCTCTGGGTAATATCTTCTGACCCCAATTTGACAGATTTTTCAATAAAGATGTCTCAAGATTTGAAACAAAAAGCTATTTTTAGATGAAAAGCTTACACTTATTACACTTCATCTATTTGTGTCTGTAGATTTCAATTACAATACATATCTAGCTCCGTATCTCTCCATTCAAATCCTTCCTTCCCACTCTCCCGGAAGTCTGCCATCATTTGCCCGATGAAGAGCAAGAAATGACCGTAATAAATGACCGAAGAGTGCATGTTCTCTACTGTCAGGAGCAATTTGAACTATTTTGATAGTGAAAATGGTTGAAGAGAATACCCCTTGGTTTGATGTGTCGGCACTGACACAGCCGGTTTAAAAGGGCTAAATGTACTTTTCTTTCTTTTTTTCTTTTTTAAATGTGACTTTTCTCCTGCAGAAATAAAACAAAATAAAACTTTGAACCTGCCTTTATCCAGTGAAGACATTTCTGTTCTGGAAATGTATGCAAATTAGTGTATAATAAATTAGATAATGTCTCATTTGCATTCTTAACACATAAGCAAATTTGTAATACCAAAAATGTGTCTTCTACTGTACATTACCCAAAATGTGCAGTACACAATACACACCGCAAGGAATGATGCATCCCACAATGCAATAATTTGATACAAAAAAAAAAACAGCAAAATAGCAGACATGAGCTACTGTTACATAACTGAAAAAGTTAGGTCTGCATCGTCAATATTTTCAGTTAGTTATTCCCTAACACTGCCTTGTGCATGTGTGACATGTCTGAGATAAGACTGCTCAGCCCTGCTGCTCATTAGAGTTTAATAAAGAGCAGAGGTCAGCCCGGGGGAGTGAACACATCATCAGAAAGTGCCCCAGTGCTCCTGCTGTCACAATGAGGCCTTTTTTCTCTTTATTAACCACTACGCTGAACCCTCACACACACTCACACACACAATTTTGTTGAATTGGCTGAGCAGCTTCGTAGGGTTCCACAATCTGATGTTATTAAGAGTGTGTGTGTGTGTGTGTGTGTGTGTGTGTGTGTGTGTGTGTGTG
>NW_015544183.1:29552-46906 GCF_001515605.1 Sinocyclocheilus anshuiensis
TTTACGCCTATGTAATGTCCACACAATGTGTGTGTGTGTGTGTGTGTGTGTGTGTGTGTGTGTGTGTGTATGTGAAACATTAGGATCAGCCAGGGGAGACAATACAGAAGGATGCTTTGGTGGGAATGATTTATCCAAATATGCAGAGCAGAACTTGGCTTCCAACACCATACATCTTTATTTGATTAAAACAGGAGAAAAACATACTCTGAGCACAATTTTATGAATATATACATACTCCATTATTCCCCATAATTCAACCTCTTGCTTCTAGCAGGGACTCCATTTTTAGCTTTATGATTCATTGAGCTCAAAGGTGCAAAGCCAAAGATCAAGAGTGACCATGTTGTTTCCTGCCCAAGTAAAACTAGACCAAAGCACGCACAACAGGTTTAGGTCTTTTCTCCACCATGGACAGATAAGCTCTGTCAGATGTATTGCTGTTCATTTTTACCTTCACCCGAGGCTAAACATTCAGCTGTAGAGTGCTATCTCTCATTTGGTTTCTCTTGAGGGCAGTTTTCAGTGCCTGCGCTCATCATTTCAGTCTACAATCTATTGCTCGTCTCATCTCTGCTCCTCTGCGTCTCCTTCCAGTCTCGTTTGACTGCACACGGAATTTTGGAATGGAGACAAAGAATATAATCTGAGGCCCAAAGGTGGCCCCCCTTCCACGGCCCCTTCTGGCAATTGAAATGATATATTCTCGAAGCAGGAGTGTAATTCAGAATGTAACAAATCTCTTGGAAGGCACTCAAGTGCAATAGTGAGGTCTCCTTCACTTTCAGTTCAAGATAAGGAGTCTGGAAGCTAAAACACTTCTTTCCATGTTTTTTTTCTAATATATTAGGACTGATGTCTTCTTCTGTTATTCTCCCTTTTCGTACAAACCTTATCCTAGCCAGTCTTGCAGAAAGTGTTGGGCTTTCTACCAGAGATTATATGACTTTTAAGCAAAGGTCCTGTACATGGTTTCATGAGATTCCATACAAGCTTTTCTGTCTCCTGGTCTTCTGCTGTGGGTTTTATGCTTTCTGCACTCCTAATAGACATCCAACAACCCATTGAGCGATCCTACAAAGATGAGTTTGTGAGTGTCATAGATGATTAAAATCTCTTATATATGTTGTTGCAGCTGTATGGGAATAGCAGGAGGCTGCAATGAGTCACTGTCTCTGATCAGGAACGCAACAAGCAATGCGCTCTGACCTTGTGTACAAGCATTTAATCTGTCTTACAAAGAGCCGTTTCATCATATAAACTAATTATCTTGTATCTGTGCATCCTTAATTCTTGGAATGTGAATTTATGCTCTGACCTTGTGTACAAGCATTTAATCTGTCTTACAACGAGCCGTTTCATCATATAAACTAATTCTCTTGTATCTGTGCATCCTTAATTCTTGGAATGTGAATTTATAGGAGAGAGTTTTCACACGTTTCACTGGATTTGTGTGACCGTATCCTAGTATATATGGGGTGTGTGTATGTGGAGAATGTTTGCTGTGGAAGCCCCCAATAGCTGAGTCGAGAGTGATGGACAGTAAAGAGAAGGCCCCATTAACAGCTTTATTCCACCACCTTTTAGCCTGACATAAAACCACATGGTAGGCCCCTGCTTCACACAGCACTCTTGGCTGCCAATCTGAGCAGTTCATTGAAAGGCGAGAGGCGTTCTTTTCTGTAACATGTCTTCTCCCTTTCCTTGATTCAACTTATTATTGGCTCATCTTTGTTCACTGGCTCTCAGAGGCATTTTTCAAATCAATGTGCATTAAAAATTATGGCGTTTCAGAGTTTGGCTTTTTCAATATTCTCCAATTGTTTAAATTTGCTCCAAAAGGCTCTTATACACTCTTAAAAATAAAGGTTCCAAAAGGTTATTATTATTATTTATTTTTTTAATCCAGTGATGTCATAGAAGATGCATTTTGGGTTCCGAAAAGAACCTTTCAGCGAACAGTTCTTAAAAGAACCATTTTTAAAAGAATATTTTAATTATCTAAGGAACATTTTTCCACTATAAAGAACCTTTTGTGGAATGGAACGTTTCCATGGATGTCAAAGGTTTTCTATGGAACCATTGATGCCAATAAAAAACCTTTATTTTTAAGAATGTAGGGATCGAATGTTACCCAAACCATGAATATATCCATACTACAGCAGAAAAAAAAACTAACTTTTAAGCGTCAGTTGTATTGAAGTTTTCAGCCTATGGGAAGTTTTCTACAGAAGTCACATTCTGAGTCACAACTGGTGATGTCCATCCCCCCACACAGCCACTTAACCTTCTAGGGTTAACTTAATGTCACTCATACCGACATCAACTCGTGACCCTGCTGGAGATTTACAAGCAGGGGTCACGAGAGGAATGAGCAAGTAGACCTTGAAACAGATTGACAGGCCAGAGTGACGATTCAATTTGTACCCGAGCGGCAGCCATGTTTGGACACATGGGCATCAGAGAGCATGAAAACTCACTGCAAAGACATTCACAGGCACAGATACACCCTTCTCACATGTGCGCTCCTCTGAGTCTCCCAAAAGAAAAATCTGCCTCTTTGCTGGACTGGCTGTTCGTTTGTTTTCACTGGACACAAATTTTCCCCAAATTGATGCAATTCTATTGATTAACTAATGGGCCGTTTCCTCCCATCAGACTGTCACTCTAAATGCTCCAGTCTTTCACATGTGTCAGCCAGTCTAGGGGAAGGAACGAGGACTCGACATCAATCTAGAACAAAAACAGAGGTATTTCTCTGGCAATGTAATATCTATCAAAGAATCTATTGTAAACATTCAATAAAAGACACTTTTCTTTTTAGGATCATAAAAATTAACCTTTAAAGAGTCTGAAAGATTAAAATAACAAAATGCAAATGAATTCAATGTCACAGTCGCCATCTAGTGGACATAAAATACTATTATACACTACAAGCAAAGAAAAAAAATGTGTGCATACTCTGTACTTCACTTTTTTTTTCTAATGATCTCTTAATCTCTTAGTTTTATAAGCAAATGTAAAGTTATTAAAGTTGCATATAAACACATTTTACATATAAATACATATATACTGCCAAAAAATAATTACCATAATCCATTGCGTCTTCATAGTTTTGATGAATTTGCTATTATTCAAAAATGTGGAACATTATAAGATGGTATTGTGTGCCAAAACATTTAGTTAGCGTATATATCATATAAATATATTACATGGATATTCTTATTTTAAATTCTTACTAAACATAATAAAAACAGGACAGCTCATTCCTACATGTATGTGTCAAAGAGTGCATAATGACGCAATCGTGTAGCCATGCAAACACAGTAGCAGATTTCAGTATGAGTGAAAAACAATCATGATACAGTGATAGGCTGTTGGTTTATAGCAGATGAAGAGGAGGTGAGGGAAGGAAGGGGCTGGAAGAATAGCTTCAATGCCTGTTGCAATGACCCAAACTACCAGCCTGTAACAATAAATCACACATCTGCTTCTAATGAGCCCCTGACATAGTAATGCCTTTGTGCTTGTTATGAAATTCTTGTAATGCCCCCCGTCTTCCTCCAAGTCCAGGGCAAAATGTGCATGTGTCACCAATCCTCCTCTGCAGCTTCCTCTGTCTGTTCATCATTACCTCTCTCTTTTTCACTCTGTCATCAAGTTACTGATACAGACCATCTATCTATCTATCTATCTATCTACATAGTATGTGTAGAAATAATAGGCAGTGTGGGCTGGCAGAAAAGCTCATGAAAGTGAACGGTGTTGCCTTCATACATAAAAAGGGTTCTCAATGCAAGAAGATTATGGGTAAACGGATTCTGCAGTCTGTTCTTAGCTCTTTGAATGATCTCCTGGACAGCAAGCCAGAGCAACATGTGGCCCTTGTTAAAAAAAAAATCTAAATGAAACAATAGCGGGAAGAATGAAGCTGCTGCTCTTTGAAGTGAGCGTGAATCTGAACTCTGCAGCTAATCATCCACAGACAAACTGAAAGGCCCCGTTTATTTATCTGAGGAAGAACGGTGTCCTGCGAGGAAGAGGCATGTGCCATGTAGCACAACTAGCAACTAGCAAAACAACCATTGCCAATAAGACTGAGTATTTCTGTTGTTTTTTTATTGTATATTCTTATTCAAATTCTAATTGATTGAGTAGCCTGAGAAATTTTAACAATTAGACCAATACAAATGTCCAAGTTGGCATTTCCTCATTGTGAAAGACTTAAATAGCCTACATAAAAAAAAGTGTTCATATTTTTCAATTGCAGAAATTCTAAAACATTTATTACAGGAATAAGGTTCAGTTCTGAGTGATGATGCAAATCGTATAACAGAGTTTTGGATCAGTTCACAGAAACTGAATTAATTCACATGAGTAATTGAATTGGCCAACTCTACCAGCATTTCTGCTACTGAAATCAGATATGTTATTAATGCATTATTTAAGCATTAATGCATCAGTCATACTTGACACAAAACCAAGCATTTAATGACACTTTTTGAAAAACTGATGCCATAAAGGGCTAATTGCAATTATTACAATGCTTACAATTTTGCTTAATTTCATATTAGCAGCAAAATCATCACATTCTGTTGCCCAGACTTAAATCCTAATCCTATGATTTAATGAAAAATAAAAAAATAAAATTTTCATGGGATCAGTAGTTCATTGCCTCATACAATCATCTTTTTTCAGATTTTCACACTTTGTTGCTTCAAAACTAACCACATTTTGTAATGTTCATCTTGGAGCTGGTTGGCTCAAGTCTTTTAACGTTTTTTTTTAAATATCTATTGAAACAATGAATGGAGAAATATTTTCAGAACCAAGGGGCTGAACAAGTGGGTGGTCACAGTTGTGCTTTATTGTGAGAGAAACTGTTTCAAATATTACCACAAGGTGTCAGTAGAGTTCACTGTGCAGGATGTGTAAAAATAGTAAATACACAAGAGCATTGAACATGAACCTCCTATCAACTACTGTACATTATGTACTACTGCATATACTGCACTACTCTCTCTGGAATTGAGAAGAGAATACAGCAATGTACAATTTCAAAGAAAGAGTAAATTCCAAATGCCATTTTTGCACCCTTGAAGGTCACTTCTGGAAGGGGATGCCATTTGTATAGGGGCATTCCAAACAAAAGTGAACAAATGAATCCCTTCACGAAGGGCCCTTCCAGAAGTCTGTTAGTGATGGGTCACTTCATGGTCCCTTCAAGGAAGTAAGTTTATCATTTATGGTCATGTGACCAGGGTTGTGAGTCCTTGCGATTCATTTTATGGTAGAAGAGTTAATTTCTAAACAGAATAATAATAAGTTGTTTTGTTTTGCTGTGATATATTACACACATTTTCATCATGCAAGTATCATAGGTAAGAAATGTGTTTAATAGTAGATACATTAGATAAATGTGACTAAACCTGCAGGGTCCAAAGAAGAACTGGTAAGTTTTAGAAAGATGAAACACACAGAAACACACATATAAATCATATTTTAAAAAGGTTATTAATTTATATTTGTTTGCAACATATCAACAGCAATAAAAAAGGAATTTCCATTGTTAGAACAGCTAATGTGGTGATGGATGCTGTGCTACATTGTCATTGTAACATTTCAGGTGAAGATAATGAGGGAATTACATTGTTTTTCATTGCTCTCTTCACCAAGTGAGTTCCAAATGGCTACAGTGACACGCAAGTTCCCTGCTCCCTCCCAAGTGCCCACTTCAAGGGCTCTGCCCTTCAGAGTGAATAGGGCATAAGGATGCTCACTTCCGATTGGAATTTGCCCACTATAAAGAGTTCATCACAAAAAGAAAAACAGTTTTATGCTGTTCATTGGCATATATCATGTTGAGTTCAGAATGCCCCAGATTAACAACAACCAACCAAAAGGGTATCCCCCAAAACCTACAAACAGGAATACACATTCACACTTTAACTTCAATGTAACAAGCTTCTCAACCATCTCAGTTGCTGAGGTAGAAGCATTGCGTGCTATTCATCCAGTGCGTGTCCCTCTAAATTGATCAGACAGTAAGTCACTCAAATCCTATCGGTCCTTCTAATCTTGTCACATGTGACCAACGCACGCTAATTAGAGGGGTGATGCCCACCCATTGGGTTATCTTATAGACACATGCTAAAAGGCAACTCAACAAATTAGCTCTTAGCCTAAAGTCAGGTCAACTGCTCTTACAAGAGACCCTACAAGAGACTTGGGGTCAATCCCCCAAAAGTCTTAATCATCACTTACTGCCTGAATGTGTAGGTATTTGATTAGGCTTACGCAAAGTGGCAAAGGACTTAGAGTTCACTACTAATTATAAGAGCTTGTGATTGTTGTAAATAAGGTTAGTTGTGAACACAGAAAGTTGATTTGCTCTGCATGGTAACTGTCAAATGAGCACATTTTCAAATGATACTCTTTGATAAAGTACATCAGACTGACTTGGGGACAACATCTGTCTGGATGGGTTTTACGGCTGGAAGCTTCTGTCTTCCCATGAATTGTTGAGGAATAAATATGAGCAAACTACTGACATCGATGATGTGGCTTGATCATCGTTCATCATGTAAAAATCACCTCTAAGGGAAGAGGGAATGCTTGTGTCCATAGCTTTGAAGTTTCCATGGGAGACTTGACCGAGAATAACGATTGTTCAGTAACAAGTCTGGGCGATAAAAATCTTAGGAGACCTATACAACTTCTTGTGGAGTTAGACAATTGGAAAAACACCAAGTAAATTATTTGATATAATCTTCCACCCTGATCTCCACTACCCTTGCTATAGATTTGGTTAGCTTACATTTAGCAGAAGTATTACGCCCATTAAATGTGCCCCCTGTGGTATTTCAAGTGGATTTAAAAAATATGCATATTTGATGATTAAATGTATGATTATTGCAGGTTTAAAAAGTTCTAAAATGCAGTGGCAGAAATCACATGTAGACATGTCTAAATGTGTTATTTGAGAAAAAAGCAGAGTAATATAATAGACGCAGACCTCCAATGGAACTAGCTGTACCCTGTGTTGATGTAACTTCCAATTCTTGTGAAATAAGACAACAATGGTTTGGTCTGAAGACTACCCCAGAGCAAGCAATACCAGCAAGTAAAAGAGCAAACTGATGCTAAAGTAACTAACCAATTACAGAGTAAGATAAAGGATTAGAGTCCTCGGCTCATCTGCAAATGGGATCAGCACTGATTAGTGGGGTTTAGAATGACGTAGAGGAACTTGATTCTACAATCACACAGCTCCTCAGCCGGCCACCCCCTTTTGCAGGGAAGGGAACCATCAGGAAAAGCCACGTAGCCCCCCAGCTGGTCCATTTAGGTGGATTTATGTGAAATTCCAGAGAAAGAGGCCTCTGGCTGCCAACAGCATGGACTTTCTTGAATTGTGGGTGGTCAGAATGGGTATGGGAAGGGGAATCCTTGCTACTGCACGTTCCATGCTCGATGGCGGATTACTAAACTAAGCCTCT
This sequence comes from Sinocyclocheilus anshuiensis, assembly GCF_001515605.1. Classification (NCBI taxonomy): domain Eukaryota; kingdom Metazoa; phylum Chordata; class Actinopteri; order Cypriniformes; family Cyprinidae; genus Sinocyclocheilus; species Sinocyclocheilus anshuiensis. The sequence continues at coordinate 37,052 of NW_015544183.1, forward strand.
GGACTATAACGTTCCTGTTCAAGGTCTTCAAGAAATTCAACAAGGGAAAGACAACACGAATCGTACAATAAAAGGTAATCATACAAAAGAAGAATCCCTGTGAATATATTGTTGTGACTTATTAGACACCAAGAACAAAAACATGGCTTTGATGCCCATAAAATTTGACTTGGTCAAGCGGGTCAAGCTGGCCCAAGGACTGTGGCTCCTGTACTGGCTCTCTGTCATGGCTGGGATCCTCATCTTCAGCATGGGGATCTTCTTCAAGATCGAGCTGCGTAAGAGAAGCGAGATAATGGATAACAATGAGAGCCATTTTGTGCCCAACCTGCTCATTTTGGTGGGACTTGTGGCCTGTGGTATCAACGCTTTTGGGGGCAAAGTGTGCCATGACTCCCTTGACACAATTAAGTTCACCAAGTGGAAACCTATGTTGAAGATCTACATGAGCGGATGTGTGGTTTTTTGCATTGCCCTTTTTGTCACGGCTCTGCTGTGTTTTCTGATGCAGATTTCTCTGCATTTCGCCCTGGCTGAAGGCCTGAAGAATGGAATGAAGTACTACAAAGATACAGACACGCCAGGACGATGCTTCATGAAGAGAACCCTAGATATGACCCAGATTGAGTTCCGCTGCTGTGGCAACAACAACTACAGGGACTGGTTTGAGATCCAGTGGATTAGCAACCGCTACCTGGACTTTAGCAATGACGAGATTAAAGCGTGAGTACTGGGATCTAAGTGGAAGAGATTCTGGATAATTTATATACATTTTCTTTTCCATCTGATGGCTTGTGACATATCTGAATTTCAGAAATTCATTATCATAGCAAAATGTGTAAAATATTAACTGTTACCATAGATGTAGTCAAATTCAAAAGGTATCAGTCATTGAACATTATTAGGAAAAAGTAATGAAGGCTGATATTCACTGGGTTTTGAGGAAGTTAAAGCTTGTTTAAGAAAGTAAGGCAACTAAGCGGATAGAGATCAGCTGATGCATATTTTACTCTCGGAAGTGTAACCCTACTGTATTATGAAATAATTTACACATGATAACCAAGACAAAAAATAGCACAAAGGTTCTAATGAAACAATATTTTCAATGTCTCGAAACAGGCTCCTTGAATACTTTTATGTTGAATGCAAGAGGAATAAAATTTCAGAGTTGTTTTGCGAGATTCCCAAGTAGATAATTGGCTCGTGGGTTTTATAAAGAGGGGAATGGGTTAAAGGGGGCAAACGGGTCCATGGAATAGATAATCTGTCAGTATCCTATTCCAAAGTCCTTTAAAACTTACCTTCCACACAAATAATATTGTGCAATCTTTTACCTCCCATGGAGTGAGTCCCCAGTGTTTACCTCCCAATGGGCTAAATTGTCCCAAGGAGATGTTCATAAATCTAATTTAAAATAGGGTTTCTTTTTATTATCAGATTGGAGTCCTCAGCTTTGTCCAATAATCTCAAAGTTAATGTGGAGATACAAATTTGTTGAGATGTGTTTCTAAGCCTGCCTCTCTTTAAATCTTAAATGCCACACCTAATAATACATCCCAGTCAATATAATTGAAATATCTGCCTAACAGTTCAATCTTTTGGAATTTTTTAGCCGTGTCCAGAGCAACGTGGAAGGCAAATACTTGATTGGAAGCGTTCCCTTCAACTGCTGCAACCCTGGCTCCCCTCGCCCTTGTATCCAACATCACCTGACCAACAACTCCGTTCACTACAGCTACGACCACCACATTGAGGACCTAAACATCTGGACCAGAGGCTGCCGTGAGGCCCTGGTGTCCTACTATGGGGGCATGATGAACAGTATTGGTGCTTTTGTGCTGCTGTTCATTATTATGCAGGTGGGTGTGGGAGAGGAAATGGAATCCAAAGTTGAACACAGCTAACTCATGGCCTTTGACTTTGTCACTAGATTACACTCTTGGTGGGTAAAGAATGTGTTGCTAGATTATAAAGTGAGCCGCTAGATTATAAGGTCAGTTGGTGCGTAAAGAGTAATATAAATAGGTCTGAAAGAAACGGATTAATTATCTGCTTAATTGATTTGATTAACACTTTGTGTTGATGGCATGACAAGATATAGGGAACAAGCATTTAGCATGTGGGAAGTTGACAACATGAATTTTGCATAAATGACATGCACTTGGCATATTTACAGTTACATATTTTCCTTTTACAGAACTTATCTACATTACTACTACCAAATACACTGAAACTATATTCATGCATATACAGTTTAGTAGATGGGCACAGCAAACCTTCTATTTGAACTGTTACTGATTGCGTAATGTGACACGACACCAAATGTGCAAAAAAAGTAGTTCAAGAGGGTTAACCTGCTGTTAAGTGTAAGTCCTAAGATCTTGTTGCCAAACTGGATATTTCCTGGAAAAGTAGAACTCATGTGGGTCAAAACATCAGAAGCACACACCAATGATGCTGTATTTGAGCATGTGTGGAAGTTTCTAGAGATTCATTACCCTAAGAAAACCCTCTTGTGGACATACATATTCCAAAGACGTAATCACTTCCAAATGGAAACATATAAATTTGTGAAGCATGTTTAGTTCTACTGTGAACTGAATTTAATTTGTTGCAGGCTGTCGTGACTGTCGGTTTGCAGTACCTGACCACTTCACTGGAAACCCTGGCAGACCCAGAGAATCCTGAGAGCGAAAGTGAGGGATGGCTGCTGGAAAAGAGTGTGAAGGAGACACTTTCTGGCATCATGACAAAGCTCAAGTCGCTGTTTAAAGGCAACCAGGTACAGGAGGGAGACGCAGAAGCAGAAGCAGCTCCCACATAAAGCTGAGAGAGTCATGCCCCATCCCACCCCATCATGTCTATGGCCACTTCTACCTTTGGGAGAAAGAATGCATGAAAGTTTGTCTCTTAAAAATATAGGTGTATATGCATACATATAAGATCAATACACCTACATTTTAATGAGATTCCAATTGATATGTGAATGTACACACTACAATGTAAATATGAATTAAATTTAAATTTAATATTTTAAGAATTAAATATCTGTAAATGTCCTGATATTATCATTTAACCATATCAGATATTCAGACCAAATAAGCCTCACTGTCCACTGTCCACGTCTGTAGTAGTATAAAGTTTGATCCTTATATTTCCAGTTTATTTATTGGTTGAGCGGATGTTTAACCCGACAGCCTCACACATACAATAACACATTTCACCATCAAACAATTAGGCGCTATTAAATCACTTTTCAGTAAGAAATTACTTTTTTTGAAGGGGTCACACGGCAGCTTTTAACCGGCAGCTGAGAAAAATGTGTTTTTGTAAACATTCAGCCCAGACCTTAAAGGGATGGAAACAGTGGCACACCTTGCTTTTTACACAACGCTGCCTTTAACAGACCTTAGGTTGTCTGACGATTTTCAAAAGCATGTTGATGGTGATCTACTGGAGAGCAGAACTCAATGGGGAAACTATTCTGTTAACAACAGAATATTGTACTCATCATGTTCACCATTAATGTGTGTAGTTCTCTGGTTAAATATCTGCTTCACAAGTTGACGAGATGTGCAAACAGGCTTTCTGTCTGAACTTCAGTGCTCTGTTGAACTCACAGTTGTGGGACAGTTACAGAAGTTGTCAAGAGTACCGACTTGTAAAAGATTCTAATCAGTTGTGTGTGTTTTGTTAATCTAAGTCAGACAAACCAATCAGCTGTATTTTTTTTTTTTTTTTTCACATAATTTGTGTGATTTTTTTTTATTTTCACAGGCACCTCTCTTTCTGTACATTTGACCTTGACTTTGCAGTAATGTCAGTTTTTGTGGATTGAGTGAATCATGTAGGAAACTCTATTTGTGAGATAAAGATGTTTAAGTAGATTCAGTGTTATTCTGTTCTTTTTTCACAATACATACTCATAACACACACCTCGCTCTGAACAGACGTGACTCTTTGTTTCTGTTTTTACTGTTACTGTTTTAACTTGGTCTTTAAAAGACTATGTAAAAGACTTAAATATGAGGGGTGAAAGTGGGGTAAGGTAATAAGAGCTGGTCACAGGTGAAACATGTTTGGACAGCAGAGGGGCACAGCTTTACCTGATTGGATGAAGAGAAGGAAATGGATTTCTCTAAATGAGGCTTTTGCTCAGAACAGCTGAACACCCATCCTCAGAATACCTTTGAGCAAAAAACATGAACATGAATGTTTTTCAACATTAATATTTTAGGTTAACGTGTATAAAGGAAAGTGTATGGTTAAAATCAATCCATCCATTCAGGAGTAATGGACTTAATTTAATATTAATTAATACCAAAGTCCCTTTAAGGCAAGTCATGTCACTCTGCCGCCATCTTTGAAACGCCTCTCTGGCATGCAAGTGCAGCTCCCATAGACATATTAAATACCTAGATGCCTCATTGGCCGCTTTGGACCGTTGCTGCGATACGTCAACGAGTCCGCCATATTGGTCCGGGCAAGACTGCTCGGTAAACAAATACAAGTAAACGGGGAGCTGCGGCTTTTCTAGACAAAACGTGGAGTAAAGTTTACATTTCTCAACCGATTTCAACGGTTTATGATCTGCATGGAGTTCAAAAAAAGTTTCTGTTTCTAATTACTCAGAATCTCGCTAGTTAGAACTTGTAAAGTATTAATTACCATAAGGAATTGTGAAGAATCACGCTTGTCAAGCATAGATATGGTTTATTTTTCTTGGTTAATAATTGTGGAGACGTCCTTAATAGTAATATAATGTAATGTACATGAAATGTGCACAACGTTTTACATTGTGGAAATGGCTTTTTCTTTCTACAACACTTTTTAGCTCTACACTCTACAACACATTTTAGCTTTTTTTTTTTTTTTTTTTTTTAAATCACGTCATAGGATGTCACAGGACAATTTCAGATGAATGTGAAGATAATGTGCTGAAGCATTTATCTTTACCTTTTCATTTTTTTCAATTTATTTATATATGTGATGCCTCCTAACCTTATGCTTATAATTAGGGATGCACCGATACCACTTTTTTCAGTACTCGCCCGATACCGATACTTTTATTTTTGGTACTTGCCGATACCGAGTACCGATACCGATATTTTTATTGCATTTGTACATTTTTTAAATATTGGGTACAGAAACCAAAAGGGTATGTATAATGTTAGTTGGTTAACTTCATTTATCAAATAGATACAGTCAAACCAAAATTTATTCAGACACCTTCAACATTTATACCAGTATCGGTATCGGTGCATCCCTACTTATAATGTTTGTATATTTGTTTTACTATTCATACCACAACAATAAATGTCTTTATAGAAATGTTTATTATAGTAAAACATACATAAAATATTAATTAAACAAATAATTAAATAAAAAATATATAAATAATTGTGTCTTGCAACTTGAAAATGTTTTTTTTTTTTGTCTAAAAAAACATTTACTGATCTATAAGCATTTCACATATTTACTGTCAGTACACCATAGTTATACAAATTAGCCAAATGCATTTATTTCAATTCAAATTGATGGAAACGGATAGAAAATTACTGGGCTTGAAATATTCCTTATCCTGTGTGTGGGCTCCCTCTAGTGGGCAATGTTAATATCACAGCTTGAACCCCTATTTATAGGATCATCCTTAATGGATCCAGTAATAAATTATTTTACAGCGGTAAAACATTTATAACACAACTACAGTACAGTTTAATCGCCTTTCCTAATAATGTGCTAGCCAGTTTCGCGGTTGAAGTTTACAGTCTGCTCGTCACCCCACAGAAGAGAGGGGCGGGGTGAGCAGAGCTGAGCATTTATGGGTTCGGTGCCTTGCCCAAGGGCACTTCGGTCGTGGTATTGAAGGTGGGAGAGAGCGCTGTACATTCACTCCCCCACCTACAATCCCTGCCGGTACGACATAATATAGTCAATAAAATAAAAACACTAAATAAAATAGTGAATAGTACAATCATATAATAGGCCTAAGTTGTATAATAATATAATAATATCATATAATATAATATGCAGTAGAGGTGCAGTCTCTTGGAAATGCAGAAAACAGTCCATGACAGGCTTGCTTCAGCCTTCCTTGAGGTTTGTGTTGTCCTGGTTCTACTGGCTAAAATGGGCAAAACATAAATGAGCCACAATTACATGACAAGCAATCTAATCAGCTGCTCTTCAGAGATGAGTCTGTAATTCTGACAGCCTGATCTGTCCGGTCACTCCTCTGGCTCACAGCATCGCACGGAAGACTCACTTGCGATTTAGATTCGCTCAAACTATAAAATAAGCTCAGACTTCATAAGAATCATGTAAACTTTATATTATTTCTTATAAAGTCTCAGTTTACATAGCTTTTATCGTTAGCTATTAATAGTCTGACTTTGATGGCTAACTAATGTCAACATGTTATAATGACAAAATAAAACAAAAAAACAACTATTCAGACTTACATGCGAAAGGTAATTTCCCAAGAAATAATTTGGATTTTTACGACGATTTGTAAAACCTCAAAATAGTCAGGGAATCCGGGATCTTTTCTTCAGTCCACTTGTGAGAGTTACGGCAAGTTGCCGGACCAATATGGCGGCGCCGTTGACGTAGCCTAGGTATTTTATATGTCTATGGCAGCTCCTATCTCTTTGAATGGGGAAACATAAAATTCTCCAAAACTGTTCGCCAAACTTAAGATTACATTTCATATTTGAAATCACCAATGAAATTTGACAATAACTGTCCTATAAATGTTGTTTCTTTTGCTCAAATAGTGTTAAAAAAGCTTATTTTTCAGGCTAGACCAGCCAGTGTGCATGCGCAGTACTCAGAACGCTGCCTGTTTCTATAGCAACCAGGATTTCTAACGGCAGCTGCAGTGATGCACTGACTTTACCGATTAGCGATTGGCTCTTTTACTCAGAAGGCGGAGATTCGTTCAATAGAGCGCCCATATTGAGCACTGCATTTTTTCCCATTCAAAACTATATGAGTGACACGTCTTGGGTACTCTCGTCTAAACGTTAGATACACTGTTATTTGTAAATGCTACTGCTTATGTTAGCTTTTAATATACAGTTTTATCCTGATTAAAGCTTTAATACAGTACGGCAACTGCACGCATGTCCATGTTTAATGCTTCTCATAGCTATGTGAAAATAAGTGTATAAATTTAACAGTTCATTAAAAGACTCATGGCTGTATTAGATCAAAAGAGTGCTTCTACTAAATACTGAGCAAAGGGTCTGAATACTTAGGACCATGTGATATTTCAGTTTTTCTTTTTTAATAAATCTGCAAAAATGTCAACGATTCTGTGTTTTTCTGTCAATATGGGGTGCTGTGTGTACATTAATGAGGAAAAAAAATTAACTTAAATGATTTTAGCAAATGGCTGCAATATAACAAAGAGTGAAAAATTTAAGGGGGTCTGAATACTTTCCGTACCCACTGTACATGTAGGATAACCCCAATCTCTTGTACAAGAGTTGTTTTCGAACTGACCGAGATTAATTAACACACACACACGCAACTATCAATACCAGTAGATTTCTGAAGGAAACAATAGTGTTTGAAAGGCAGCAAAGGAATGTTGTTAGTTTCAGGTAAATTTAGGCTTTAGGTATTATGTCTGCATAAATTAAATTTACCTTTGTCACCCGCAGTCTGGGTTTCATTCTCCATAGGGCCTTTCGCACAGCTTTAGTTCCAGAACTAAATGTAAACTAAATGTAAAAATATTTTGCACAAACTATTTCCCAGTACCATTTAAAGGGTTGCATTCGCACCGACAGTGTGTACTGAACATGCAGCGCCAGGTGGAGCCTGGGGAGAAGGAATGGGATGGAGCATTGAATAATTATTTAAGTAGGAATATTTGTGTATATACGTGTGTAAGAACAGGAAAAGCAAAAACAAGGAATAAATTGATAAATAAACCATGACTGCATAACAGCAAAAGTAGGTGGCGATATGCACACAGGATGTAACACAGTGTGTACTAGGATGTGATGTAAGCCGGTCGACAGCGACGTCATTTGTGCGTGGCGTTCAACAACGGAAACAAAGAAGAACAACGTTAACAACAGGAGGATGGAGGACGCTGTGATCGGAGCTGTGTTTTTGTTGTGTCTCGCGGGTTTCACAATAATGGACATGGAATGTCGACGTATACGTAAAGCGATTGAAAGAACAGAAAGGAGGACTAAGAATCTCCAACGACAACTGGCAGTGCTACATTTGCTACAAGTGCCTGCACTTCAGCGTCCATCCATCTCTGTTTTCCATACTTGCGAAATAAGTTGACAATGTTTACAGTATGTTTACACAGCGTTTTAAATCATGGCGGGTGAGGGCGTTTTCGTACGCGTTTATCCAATCAATTTACTTACGTCACGGGTAGTACCAGCTGTGCTGGTTACACCCTGCTCCGGAGTAGGAGCTAATTTGATTCTCGAAAAAGGGAGTCCGGTACTAAAATCGCACCCAGTTCCGGCTTTGTGAAAACGCCAAAAAGTGGGTAGTTATACAATTAGTTCTGGTACTATGAAAAGGTTCCCGCGGTGCGAAAGGCCCTCATGTTGCGATGCAGCCAGAGAAGTCAAAATGTGGCAAAAAGGTCCAATCACAATTTAGCAAGCAAATAAAGCAGAGGCGTCGTTGTCATCTGTAGATTTTGAATGGCAAACATGCTCAGTAAATCTCAGTGGAAATTTCGGTAACGCTTTAGATTACAACCCGCAATGTACTGCGTAAGTAAACAGAATTTACAGCGTAACTTTTTTGTAATTACAGTGTACCTATTCAGTACCTCCGTGTAGGATCGCACCCAGTTCCGGCTTTGTGAAAACGCCAAAAAGTGGGTAGTTATACAATTAGTTCTGGTACTATGAAAAGGTTCCCGCGGTGCGAAAGGCCCTCATGTTGCGATGCAGCCAGAGAAGTCAAAATGTGGCAAAAAGGTCCAATCACAATTTAGCAAGCAAATAAAGCAGAGGCGTCGTTGTCATCTGTAGATTTTGAATGGCAAACATGCTCAGTAAATCTCAGTGGAAATTTCGGTAACGCTTTAGATTACAACCCGCAATGTACTGCGTAAGTAAACAGAATTTACAGCGTAACTTTTTTGTAATTACAGTGTACCTATTCAGTACCTCCATGTAGGTATAAGGTAACAATATGCGAAGTTTGGGGAATAAAGGAGTAATAATCTGTAAAATTACAAATTATTTCTACTGTAAGTATTTTGAAACTAAGGGGTACCTATTCTAATATTATGTGGTATATATGACCTAACAACAATCTTATATTTCCAAGCGATTTAGCAAAAAACATACGCTGTACTTTTTTATAGCCTACACATATAAAACACACTGGTAATTGTTTCAATCCAAACGCTCGGTTGAGACTGTTGGGTTAGGAAGCTGGCTTGATGTGACCCAATTTGGGTTGATATCAGTAATAACCCGATGTTGCAGTTCAAACGCTGTGCGACGAAATCCGTGACTGCGGTGCTTAAGACGGGAACATGAGTGGAAAATAGGAGAAATAGGAGAGAAGCGCAGACAAGGGACAACTTTGAAACTGTCTGGAGTGTGTTCCTTTAAAACTGCAGCAGTGAATGTGGTGAGCGCGAACTGGAAACAGCTGGAATGGCGCATGAGACGAGTCTATCCGTGTTTGCGGCGCTCATGACAGGAATGTGTGTCGAAAATACAAGAAAACTAATCGACACGAAGAGGAGAGATTTTTGAAACTGACTGGAATGTGTTCTTTTAAAACTGGAGGGTTTTGTCCGAGTATGTTCTCACAACATTGAGCAGCGACTGATGAGCGGTAAAACCGGGAACTGAA
>NW_015544183.1:47537-52442 GCF_001515605.1 Sinocyclocheilus anshuiensis
GCTTGTTTAGTTAACACTCGAAGGTGATTGGGCTCTCGGGCGAGATCCCAATTCGTCAGTCACGACTGACATAACGTCTCCGTTCCCTCCTTCAGGGAACGAGGGTTACACAAGTAACCGAGACGTTACCATATCAACATTATATAGAAAAAAGTGTGCCAAAATTAAAAAATCTTTTGAAGATATCAATGAACATTTATTTTACCATAGTAAAATTACAATTCTGGCTTAAGTACATTTTTCATCTCTGTTTTTATTAATCATTTCAAATGAGACAAACCTGCTTTTATTTTAATTTCCAATCTGTTATTTATCAGTTTAGATCGTTTTTTTAATGCTTCGCTAACTAGCAGAAGACAGCAACTGGTTTTAAACTCCAGTTGCGCAGATGGGGCACGTTGTAACATTGCGTTACAATGTGCTATTCTATGACATTAGCGATGTAATTTACACTATTTACTTTACTACAGCAATATTCTTTGTAGCAATTTCCTTGCATGTGGGCAGTGGTGTATAAAGTACCTGAAAGCCATACTCAAGTAAAAGTACAGATATCTTACCAGAAAATGACTTTGGTAGAAGTTGAAGTCACCGTTTAGAATATTACTCGAGTAAAAGTCTTAAAGTATGTGATATTTATTGTACTTGTGCAAACAATATTTTTTTAAATCTCGAACATACTTAAGTATTGAAAGTAAAAGTACAAGTAAATGCAAAATGGAAAATAAGCAAATAAATATATATAAAAAAAAATCATATCCAACATAAGACAACATTTCTGGAATCGGCATCTGAAGTGATATTTAGATGTATTTACACAGTTTAATGTATCTCAGAGGGGACATGGATGCATTTAACCTGCAGTTACAGATGCATAAATAGGCCTAATGTTTTGTTTTTAACATAAAACGTTGAAGACTGATATTTAAAATAATTTAAACCATGAAATAAATAGTCAAAATGTGAAATTAAAACCGCCAGTAGGTGGCAGCAAGTGACTGTTAATGAGTGAGTCATTGAGATTCAACCGATTCATTCAGACGACTGATTCATTCAGGAACAAAGCATTTGACTGTGTTAATGAGTGAATCACTGAATCATTTATTCAACCGATTCGTTCAAAAAGCTGATTCATTCAGTGAGTAAACACCGTCCACTGCTCAGAGACGCAAATCAGTGCTGTGATCTTTGTTTGGAACTATTTTCGTTAGCAAAATTGAGCAAAAACAAGCAATATTATGTCTAAAATGTAAGTTTTAGACATCAAAAATTCCCAAGGTCAATTCCCAAGACCTGTTAAGCCCTGCTTTCCTGCAGTCGGTGTTCTTTTGACTTCTATTTTGTAGTAAGTAACGAATATGCTTCTTGGGAATGTATCGGAGTAAAAGTCTACATTTTAATTAGGAAGTGTAGTGGAGTAAAAGTTGGCTGAAATATTAAAACTCAAGTAAAGTACAGATACTCCCAAAAAATACTTAAGTACTGTAACGAAGTATTATTACTTCCGTTACATTACACCACTGCATGCGAGGCCATTTTGATGCAAAGCAATGATGGCTGTATGTGTTTCTTTGGAAGTAACCATCGCTAACAAGAACACACTGATTGGAAGCGCTTCTTCCCTCCTTTTATAGCAATCAGTCTGCTCTTACAATCTAATTATGATAGTGATTTCACCTGACTAGTACTCATTCACGGTCACATGTGCTGCTGATATGATTAATCAATTAATGATAGCTGGTAATTTTGTGTCAAGATAAAAAAACAGTGAAATTAGTTTTTTTGTTTTGTGAAAAGTTAATTTTTTTTTGGCCAATGAAGCTTTTAGCAATTATTTGAAATGCATCTGATCACTCTACACAATAATCTAGAAACAATGTGAATGAACACCACAACAGGTTAAGCAGCAAACTTTGCAAAACACAAAATTTATGTCACTGCCAAAACTTTTGGCCATGACTGTACACGAGGCCACTAAGCCTACCTGCTCTGGAACATACAGAACAGTTACTTTACAGCACAAACATAAAAACACTGATGGGTAATCAGCCCATTCATCAGTACATTTTATGCATCACTTCAAAACACAACAGAGTCTTTTCTGCTTTTTTATTTCATTAATGTTTTACAATATAGTACAATGTACCCATTTATACAGGAATTCACATATTAACAAGTCAGTTTTATGATGTAATACACTGCTGCAGCCACTGGAAGTGTCTCAGGAAATATGCTCACCGCATTAGAATCAGGCTTGTCATCTGAACCGCGCGAGACATGAAAACTTGTTTCTGAAAGAAGCAACGGTGTGTTTTAATGAGTTTCTGTGTCGCTGACAAATACAACTCCTTTGATTTGGACTAAAGTCCCAAGCCAAGGCCACTATAAAGAAAAAAAACAACAACAGTCTAAAGCAGACCAAAGTTGAAACTGAATTAAGGATATGCAATTCTGCATCCATTCCTGCTGAGAAAATGTGCAGCAGTACAAGAAACAAAATGTCCAAATTCACAACACACACATCAAAATCATGTTTAAGAGTGGAATTCATGTTCAGTTCAAGGAAAGCATGATTCCATAGATCAAGGTCACACAGCCACGAGAAACATAAATAATACACATCACAAAAGAACGAGAAACAAACGGTCGTAAAAATGGACCACCTTAGAAATCCATCATATTAGAAACATACCAACTAAACACCTGTACATAAAAACTCACTCACGCAAACATATACATGACCCAAACAAACAGAAACCAGGCATTCAAGGACATATTCATGTGCTCCCCGGATCTTCCCCGCGTTGGCTTGTATTGTATGAACATGAGCACATTAATTAGGTGGCCTTAACAAATGTATTGCAGCATTCGAAATGATGGGGGCAGAGAGGATGCTGTGTATCCTACAGGTGGCGCTATCCCTGCGTGGCCGTTTTGGGACATTTGTGCTTACTTGAAGGGCAGCACCACCGGTCAATTCCCAAGCAATAAGAGAACTGTCTTGCGAAACCTATTTAAGCAAAATACCTTGAAAATAATTTAATAGTACTTGGAGAAGAAATTAAATAGCATTCCTATGAAGAATATCTGTGTTGAGAAGGAAACCATATTGTTGAGGTTCAATACCTTGGCTATATGTCTTTTTAAATATGCATTTCTATCATATTTAAAAGAAAACAGGAAGAAAAAATCTTCCACTGAAAAACAAAAAGAAAAAGTCATGCATTCATCCACTGTCAGAAAAATGGAAAAAGGGGTGGAGGAAGAGCAAGAGGCCTTGGTGTCGCCTTGGCAACCTCTAGCTCTGCTGTGCGGGTCCCCTTATGCATTAAGGGTGGGCGTAGGTGTGAGAAAGCATGACGTTACTTCATAGGTGCTGCCAGTCGATGCCCACCAAAGTCTGATTGGCCTCCTGGGCGTGGCCGATCTCCTCCGTGATGCTGTGCTGGCGCCACAGCTTCTGGACCTTCCTGTAGCGCTCTTGGCACAAGTGTAATGGGTTTCCCCTTCTAAAAGAGACAAAACGCATCCCTTGATCTCACACATCTGTCAGAAATAATCATGCGCGTCAAATATCAGAAATGAGACCCTGTACCACAAAACCAGAATAAATAAGCTTTCCATTGATGCATGGTTTGTTAGGATATGACAATATTTGGCCGAGATACAACTATTTGAAAATCTGGAATCAGGGTGCAAAAAAATCAAAATATTGAGAAAATCGCCTTTAAAGTTGTCCAAATGAAGTTCTTTGCAATGCATATTACTAATCAAAAATTAAGTTTTGATATATTCACGGTAGGAAATTTACAAAATATCTTCATGGAGCATGATCTTTACTTAATATCCTAATGATTTTTGGCATAAAAGAAAAATCGATCATTTTGACCCATACAATGTATTTTTTTTTTGGCTATTGCTACAAATATACCCCAGTGACTTGAGACTGGTTTTGTGCTCCAGGGTCACAAATAGAGACGTACCTTAGCCCTTGGTCTGTTTCCCCATAGTCGTCCAGGTATGGGGGAGCATAAAAACAGCCCTTAGTTTTGCCAGCCAGGAACAGGACCTGACTTTCCCGCACCCTGACAGAAATAAACGCATACAAATGAAACCCTTCTGACAAATACAATGCAAAAAGCCATAAGGTTGAGTTACAGTGATTTGACTATGGTTAAAGGGCATGACAAAGTGAAGTGTCTAAAGTTAACACCACTGTAACTGTACTGCATTTATGAAATAGCAGCAACAGCAATATGACCAATGTTCAATAAATAAAGCCTGCATTGACAAGAATTGGTGTAGGATTTACTTTAATTAAACAATTATTGAATTGTTTTATTACAAAGTGCGTGTTCAGTGCTGTTTGCGAGTGTCACGAGACGTTTCAAAACATTTCACCGGGAACTTTCACTTTTGCCGCAGAGACCTTGTACTGTATGTGCTGTAAATGTGTAGTATTTATGTCTGCACTATAATCCGCAGAGCTTTCAGTGGGCAGGACTGTTTTAAGTTATTCATAAAGAAACATGGATGAATGAGAAAGTAAAGTATGCGGCTGATATTAAAGAAATATTAAAGTGCAATAAGTTGCGAAGGAGACCTGAATCTGCTACTGACAGGATGCTTTCTGTGCATGTGCTCCGCATGTGCTTCGGATGCGTGCTTAAATGGTCAAACACACACAGAAATATGTCAAAATGCCTCTGTGAGTTGTTCCTCACACACACACAAGATTTATGCTCCTCAGTTGGGAACTCAACTTCACAGTGAAAGCCAACAATTAATTCTATATTGCAACTTATTTATTCTTTGTTGCATATTTGTCTATTGACCTAAAGATACTATAATTTAAATGTTATTGAATACACACACACACACACACACTCACACACACACACACAC